>NC_060894.1:7545000-7587500 GCF_014805685.1 Silurus meridionalis | reverse complement strand
AGAGAGAGAGAGAGAGAGAGAGAGAGAGAGCGAATCCTGCATTAGTGTCTTTATCGCATTGTGTGCTTGTAGGACAGCAGCATTGTGTCTTTGCAAAGTCCTCTGCTTTAGGACAAGCCTCTTCCTAATCTCAGATAAAGACGAGATAAAGCAGACAGAGATAATGACAACGCTTCCCTACAGAATTATCACAATCCTTATCTAACGTGCACACCCCCACACACACACCGAGAAGGCAGGCCATATAAAACTCCCCAAACCCACAGATCAAATTCTTGACATGTAGGGGGTCCCCCTCCCTTCTCCATCAATCGTTTTTTTCATCGCACACTTCTTCTCATTCGGCAATCAGTCAACAAGCATCAGCAACTAACAGACAACTCTGATAAAGGCAGGAGCCGGAGCGCAGCACTGACGCACCGACAGGGAACACCGCCTCGCTAACACAGCCGGCAGAACACGGGAGAACCGTTTCCCATCTGCAGTAAACAGTAAAGGGTTATCTCTTACCTCTGTGTCTGTTAGTGGTCTTGTCGAACATCAGCATAGCATCTTCTACCTGAAAGACAAAAGAATGGAAGGTGTCGGGTCAGGGGTGTGGTGTAGTAAAGCACAGGAAGAAGAACGAACGAATCAAAGCCCATACCCAGCTTCAGGTTTATTAAACATATAAACACACACCAATGAGGAGATTTGCTGAGATTATGAATATGTGAATATCTGTTGCTATGAAAATACGCTAGCGAATGACTAAATGGACTAGCTAGCTAACACAGAGCCATCAGATCAATTTATTTTCTTCCAAAGTATAAACACATGTATGTATTTGGGCATTTCAGAAAAAAAAGAAAAGACCACAATACAGAAGGTCAGGTTCATCTCTAGACATTTGCTAGAAAAATTTGGTTTAAATGTACAAATTTAACTAGTAAACTTTCCCAAATGCCACTATAGCCAGTGAGTCAACATTTACTCTTACTAATGTTTCTATAATCCAAAATCCAAAATACAGATTTCTTGTTGCAAGGCTTTTCCTTTTTTTTTCAACTTCACTTCTGAAGTCATGGATGAAGTCGCAATTCATCAATGCAATCATGCATTGATTCTTTCTGTCAGTAAGAGTACTCAATACAAACAAAAATCTTCCTTAGACCAAATAAACCTCAGTCAACGCCCTCATTCCAGTCCATCAGAAAACTTCAGTGTGTACACACACACACACAAACACACACACACACACATATAAGAGACAATATCCCAGAGGGAGACCGGAGCAAAAGGTCTTCAGTTTCTCGCCCCAGTTACCGTCGCTAGGTAACACACTGAGAGGGCAGGGTGCGTGTGGCACAGCGAGGGTAAGCACCAGAGGGGGGCTGACGGCATGCACGCACACATACATACACATGTGCGCACACACACACGCGCGCACACAAACAAAAGTAAACAGGAATGACTTGGCGCATTGCCTCTGTTTGTTTAAATCAGAAAAGTAGTCTAACACAGAGCGCACACACACACACACACAAACACACTTGCAAAAGCTAAACACTACTGCCAGTCTAGAGTGTGTGAGTGTGTGTGTGTGTGTGTACAGGATTCCATAATTAATAAACCATAATGATGCCAGTTATCGATCTTCAGAACCTTTAATTGCAGGTCGCTGAGATTGTTTCCTGAACGAACACACACACACACACACACACACACACACACACACACACACACACACACACACACACACAAATACAGACAGAACATTTAAAGTGACTCTACACTATATTGTAATTCAGGCATGTCTAGGAATCTGAATACAAAAGTGAGAGTGGGTTTGACTGAGTGTGTTTTAAAGATGGGACCATGTCCATGTATCTGCATCTATATTATTCATTGTTTGTTTTTGTTTAGAACGTGTGCAGTTGTGCCTTCACGTGTTTAATAGAACCCCTTATGTGTTTTTCCGCCTGTGGCAGTTCTTTGGGCAGGTAAGAACACACTCGCTCCAAGACTTGGCCTCCATGCAAGTGAACTGTAGTGGGATTCGATTACAGTCGAAAGCGATTTGACTCAACTCGGCTACAGGAAGTGAATCTTTGGATGGCGATGATGAAAGAGCTGTAGCACTTGGGAAATTAGGTGTGTTCCAGATATTTGGATCGGAAAAACACAAAGACAGAATAAAAGCTGGATGTGATATGAATATGTTTTTCATAAGATTAAAAAAAAAGGTAAACTATGCACACTATTCCATCACTGTATTTCAGAATAAAAGTGTTAGATGAATATGTTTTCAGTTCAACACAGCAATCTGGGACTAGCTCTGTTTACAAGAAAGTACTTTTGTTTATCTACGTAATTATTCACAGCTCATCTTCAGTAAGAAGTCGAAGTCCGCAGGAGTAAATATGGCGAGTAGGTTGGGTGAGAAAGCGAGATCATGTGGACTGTTCCAACGATCTAGGGTTGGAACCGAATGGTATCTGCATTTTTCGGGGGTTGAGCTCGTTGAAGGTCTTCCTGGTTTCTCGAGGTCTTCCAGTGATTTTCTTCCGCTCTTGAAGCACGCGTGCAACCCAAGTTAGAACTATTATTCTCAAAACTTTTTGATACCATCTTGTATATGCACTGGTAAAACAGCAAATAAACCCAAAGTATATACATTTTAAACTGAATTGCAATATAGAACTATTATAAAATGCGAATCATTTGGCCAGTGAAACACGTTCGACAGCCCAAACACACACACACACACACACACACACACACACACACACACACACACAGTGCTGATTCTTATCATAAGGGAAAGTGACTAAAGTTGCTATTCCCACCGAGCGCCGCTCTTTTGAAGGACAGGTCATGATTCAGTGAGCACTCAGAGATGAAGTCAGTTCAGCCATTGTATACATCTACACACACGAAGCGGGACAGTGGCGAGAGAGCTCCTGGTGCGTGACCGCTGAGCGGCCGTCACACTCCACCAACACAAACACACACACTATATATATATATATATATATATATATATATATATATATATATATATATATATATATATATATATATATATATATAGACACATACACACATCTCTTTTATAGAAATGCACTAGTACTGCAGGCCTTTCAATGCAGCTTCTCACAGCACACACTGTGCTCTTCCACCATCTGATAGCTGGTTAAGGACCTCTTCACCACACACACGCACACACACACACACACACACACACACACACACACACACACACACAGAAAACCATGAGATGAGGCCATGCTCACTCAAGGGAAGCAGAAATCTCTCACTCCTTTCTCCTCCTATTCTGAAGCAAACAGTTCAAAGGATAATGGTGGCCTTATCGTATGTAAAAGGAGAGCGATTGAGACTGCGCTGGAGTGGCTGGCCTTTTGTAACAATGAAGAAAAGACTCTGCTAGTCACCTCTCGCCTTGTGAATGTTAGCGAGAAAAAGTCTGCAGGAGGAAAAAAGAAAGAGCTGCTTCCTCACTGGTTTTCTCCCTCACGCTGTTTTTTTATATGACTATTTTAACTTGTGATCAAAAATGATAAGATGGCAAAATGATGATGTGGCTAATGTAGTACCCTTAAGAGATTTATGCTAGAAAACATTAGCAAAGTCAGTAAAAGGGGTTTAAAAAACTAGCTGTTGGGTTGGGGATGAGTAAACAAACGATAAGAATGCTTCATCACAGGTTTTCCTACTCATTATTCATACTTAACTGACATATCTCATGCTAACAGTCCCTATGCTAAAAACTTACTGTCGGCTAAGCATTTTTAAATTACATGATGTTCACCCCAAAGCCGCATGAGCACAAAACTAGCAAACTTTAGCAGAGTTTAGCAACTTATTAACTCTAAAACTCAATGTTTGTAAGTTTACCCTAATTAGCATAACGAGTTAATATCCAACAAAAAGTTGAATGAGTAATTCTGCTAATTTTTAAATACCCCATAGAAACATAACGCCGGAAAACATTAGCAAAACTTAGAGAAGGACATCTAAAGCTAACACAATTGTTTCCTCACATTTTTGACTTAACTACTTTAACTAAAGTTAACAGCCAACGGAAAGGTCTAACAGCTTGGCTATTGCTTGCATCAGAGCCTTAAAATGACTTGAGATGACCTCAAGCATGCCGAAGCCTCATGAGCAAGAAGCTAGCAGCATAGCAAAGGGATGTCTGGAGCTAATTCTGTACTTTTAGCTCTAGCGCTGACTTATTAACAAGCATGCGAACTCTAGGGCTGGTGCACAGAGATACAAGGGGAAAAAATTACAAAGAGGAAGCAACTGAGCAGCTGTTTAAATTCACACGAGGGCCTAGAGGCGGCTTATCGTGTTTCTGTCAGAAGATATGACAATGAACAGTCCTTCCCTAGAAACCTTTGCACTTATGTTGCTGCACCCAGAACAGCCATATGTACAAAACACCACACACACACGCACACTCACACTCTATACATGCATTGGTTTAAATCAACAGCCTTTTGAATTATTTATTGGCAGACAAAAGCATTCATAAGCGGACTGGCTTGTGGTGCGATGTGGGGAAATGTAGCAGGCCTGCTGGAGATTTAAGAGCAAAGGAAATACAGTGTGACAGCAGTTTAGATCAACTGCAATTTCCCCATTATTTACATTCCACACATGAGAATGAGAAGAGAGAGAGAGAGAGAGAGAGAGAGAGAGAGAGAGAGAGAGAGCGTGAAACAGCACAAAGTCATAGCGGAAGGGATCTCTTTCACTCAGACTCACACACACAATAACATAAGTTTTACTCCTCACCAGGGGGGCTTCTCATCAGTATTCATGTTTTTATACAAAATTCAAATAAGCACGTCTTTATATATATATATATATATATATATATATATATATATATATATATATATATATATATATATATACATATACATATACAGAGAGAGAGAGAGAGAGAGAGAGAGAGAGAGAACCTGATGGCTAGAAGCTACTAAGCAAAAATAGTACTATGCACTCTGATCGACTGCAATTACACAGTCCAATTACGTAGCTACATTTGTATACCCTTATTCCGTGAATATTCCATCATACACTCAGCAGCCTCTTTAACAGGAATACCTGTACCCCTGATCATTCATGCAATTATACACCGATCAGGCATAACATTATGACATTATAACATAATGACAGGTGAAGTGAATAACACTGATTATCTCTTCATCATGGCACCTGTTAGTGGGTGAATATATTATGTAGCAAGTGAACATTTTTTTCCCCAAAGTCGATGTGTTAGAAGCAGGAAAAATGGGCAAGTGTAAGGATTTAATTGTTTGACAAGGGCCAAATTGTGATATCTAGAAGACTGGATTTAGAGCATCTTCAAAACTGCAGCTCTTGTGGGATGTTCCTGGTCTGCAGTGGTCAGTATCTATCAAAAGTGGTCCAAGGAAGGAACAGTGGTGAATCAGGGACAGAGTCATGGGCAGATCACTGATGCACATGGGGGGCGAAAGGCTGGCCCGTGTGGTCCGATTTAACATATATATATATATATATATATATGTTGTGCTTCTGCCACATGATTGGCTGATTGTACACCAACCAGGTATAACTTAATAGCAACCGATCAGGCATAACATTATGACCACCTGCCTAATATTGTGTTGGTCTTCAGAAATGCAGTGGCCGTGCAGGATCTTGGTGACGTGATTTCGCCAGGCGGCTGATCAGTTTGAACACAAAATTGTGTGAAAAAAACCAAGCAACAACCAACAAGTTCTTTTGTTTGGAAACACCTTGTTGACATTCAGCCCTAATTAACACTAACAAAATCCTTCTTAAACGTGTCGCCTAAAGTGATTTTAGTTTTTGAATATGACTTGCACCTTATTTTGTTTACATTATTACTACGTGTAACGGTGTCTAACACCCTGGAAGCGTGTATTTTTATTTTCTTTTTTTGCTACACTTCCCTACTCTCCCTTGGGGTCATGCGGTATCCAGGAACTCCAGTGTTCCATCCGACATACCTGCTTTCCAATGAGCCGCAAATCTGCAGCCTGAGCCTCAGCAGCCACACGGACCACACAGAAACCACATGTAACATCACACTATAACCTGTTCAACAATAAACTTGTCCTGACCTCTAGCTCTCGTGTGCGTGTGTGTGTGTGTGTGTGTGTGTGGGGATCACTTGTGCTGGACAGAAAGCTATCCGTGGAAAGAATTCACCCTGATTTAGAGTCTGGCCCTACCGAGCTAAGGATAGAGGTAGCATTTTTCCTTACTACCTCTTAAATCAGCGAAGGCATCTCTTGGGTTTACAGCTAAGAAGATCAATAACACAGCCGTCTGAAGTGGAGGGAAGAAATGGTCTGGGATTGTGTTCGATGTTTCATCCAGCACTGTTCACATCTGTTATGAATAAAAACGAAGACGGCACGCGGATGAAACTTGTTCGTGCTGCTGGTTCGCTATCGTACATGAGACGGGTACAACAAGAGAGAGAGCTGCTCTATGACAAAAGCTCCCAGATTCTTTTAGCACCCAGAGTGAAGTCCACTTCTGCACTGTGATTTTTATGAGGACAATTTCCTGCTTTATGTGTCTCCCGAAGAATAGCCGGTTTAAAGGTAGAATACACACAGTCACAGATCATTAAAGCCGCCACTGTACTCTACTGTGTGGGTAAGCAGAATGTGACAGCTACAGTAATGCAGAGAATGACACACACACACACACACACACACACACACACACACACACACACACACACACACACACAGAGTGAGAGAAGGAGTTAGAAGTGTACATGAAGGTATTGTAAATGCCTGAAAGGAGAATGTGTCAAAAAATACCAATTTTGGTATCAAGCAGAAACAAATTATGAATAGTTGTCATTTTTGCATCCAGTATACGAGTGAGCACTGTTCAAGAAAGCTCACTGAGCATTTCAACAAAATTAGTTCTTCTCCGAAAAATAAAGAAAGAAAGAAATGAATAAAGAAAGAAAGAAATAAAATCTTCATGATACATTGTCCACCGAGTCTGAATCAGAGCAAAATCAATACTTTTGGCTTTTCCTGCTTTCTGCCGTGGTTTGTTTTCACTACACACATAATAAAACAAACCGAAAAAAGCAATAAAAAACATTAGCCGAGGGAACGTGGAGGGATGAAAACATACTCCAAACTCTTTCATCCTTTGGTCAGAAATCTAGCAATGAAAAACGGTAAACCGACCAGCGCTAAGTGCGTACAGAAATCATAGAAAAGATTACTGGAAAGCTAATGATAAAAGGTGTTATCAAAATAGTGTACCTCCAGTTACATTAACACAATATACATCTTTTCCAAACAAATATAAATAAGTGGAAACTATATTTTTATGCTTCATCAGTCGCATTTAAATCTCAGAGATGCTCCTTCTAAACCCTAAGCTCTCATTTAAACTCGCCACCTTTCGCACTGATTAAGTCCAGTCTCTGCCACTTATATGTGTGGCCTAATTCTTTTGCTCACTACTGTCTACTACAATACTGAGTCAGTGACCTCAGGTGAGGAAAGAGGTGATGACTGACCAGGAAACAAACAGCTTTGTCCACAACCTGGTTGTTGCTTTTACCACCAAAGACTACGTCATTACAACACTGCAGCTCCTGAATCTCTGTATCTTATTTAATGCCTCATGAATAAGATCCAAAGATACTTAAACTGCACTGCCATTGGCAAGGTCTCTCCTCACACCTGAAAGGAGCATACCACTCTTTTCCTGCAGAGAACCATGGGTCCAACCCATGATGATTTTTTTTTATATGTTACAAATCGAATTCCAGAAACACTTCCAACTTGATCTCGATACGGGTGGGTGTTGAGCCTGACTGGCATGATTTTTGAGGAACCATGTTTCCAAAGCCAAAAAAAGAAAATATACAATTCATGGTTTAGGCTCCCTCACCGCTCAGTGGCTCTAAAATTGGCCAAATTACAACCCACCTGAAACAAAACTACAGCGCTGATTGGAACTCAAAAAAAATAAAAAATTACAAAGTAAAATAAAACGTTGGCTGGCCACAAGAAGTCAGCGCAACTTAGAAGCGTGGAGACTGATGAAACACAGAGAAGCACTCTGGTGCAGTTCAGACGAGACGAGAATCATGTCCGAAAGAGGAAAGACCACACCACAGGTGCAGTTTCCCAAGGTTCAAATTGTAAGCTAGCACTCTATTTTGTATATGTGGATTAACAGACGAGTTAAATTGGCTATGGAGAAAGAAAAGAGGAACGCCAACGTTTCCACCTAGACAGCAGAGCCAATTATGCTCTCCTGGGTCATGGATGGATGTAGCATTGTCAGGATTCAAACTTGCAATGATGCAACAAAAAAAAAAAAAAAATGAGTTGCACCATCGAAAAACTCACAAAATACGCTAGAAATTTCAGCACTTCCCCAAATATTGAGAAATTACTGTACCAATTACAAGAAGACAAGAAGAGCTACACATTGCTTCCCATCTGCTATCAGAGGAGGGACAGCAAGTAGTCACATGATACAGTGCCTCCGGAAAGTATTTACAGTGATTCACTTTTTCCACATTTTATGTTATTGCCTTATTTCAAAATGTATGGTGAAAGTATGGTGGTGGCAGAATCATGCTGTGGGGATGTTTTTCAGTGGCAGGAACTGGGAGACTAGACAGGATCTAGGGAAAGGTAAATACAGCAATGTACATCTCTCGCTCTGGACCTCAGACTGGGGCGATGGTTCATCCTCAAACAGGACAACAACACCAAGCACACAGCCAAGATAACAAAGGAGTGGCTATGGGACGACTCTGTGACTGTCCTTGAGTGGCCCAGCCAGAGCTCAGCCTTAAACCTTACTGAGCATCTCTGAAGAAATCAGAAATTGACTGTGCACTCACACTCCCCATCCAACCTGATGGAGCTTGAGAGGTTCTGCAGCACGTTAATAAAGTGTTAATGCAAATGTATTTTAATGGCATTCATTTTATTAATGTGCGACTAATGCAGCATACATTTCTGTTTGACCATTTTTTATTTAAAATATAAATAAAAAAATATAAACAAGACCTTTTGAAAACTTTCAAAGCAACACACACATTTATTTATGACATCCTTTCTTTACTCTGATATAAAAAAAATAACATTAATTTTACTGATGAGCTCAAGTCTCAAATCAAGCACCAAAATCCGCCATGAAGCAAACATCCGGCAATTAAACCCGTCCGTGTGGAAACATAGCAAAAGTTCCTTTCAGTGTCCTGATGATTTACGTAATTCAAAACACCATAATTACTTTAAAACATTTACAAGAATATTTTGTCTTCATGCTCTATGTTGAGTTCGGTTTCACTAATAATAAACATAAATTTGCATATAGGATCCATATTTGTCCATGCCCATGTTGATTAGAGTATTAAAAACTTGAAAAGTAATAATTTAGGGTTCATTCAGAACAGATAAAAGTGTGCGATTAAGTTGACAATCATACGATTAATGGCGATTAAATATTTTAATCGATTGACAGCCCTAATATTTACATATACAGGGAGTGCAGAATTATTAGGCAAATGAGTATTTTGACCACATCATCCTCGTTATGCATGTTGTCTTACTCCAAGCTGTATAGGCTGGAAAGCCTACTACCAATTAAGCATATTAGGTGATGTGCATCTCTGTAATGAGAAGGGGTGTGGTCTAATGACATCAACACCCTATATCAGGTGTGCATAATTATTAGGCAACTTCCTTTCCTTTGGCAAAATGGGTCAAAAGAAGGACTTGACAGGCTCAGAAAAGTCAAAAATAGTGAGATATATTGCAGAGGGATGCAGCAGTCTTAAAATAGCCAAGCTTCTGAAGCGTGATCATCGAACAATCAAGCGTTTCATTCAAAATAGTCGACAGGGTCGCAAGAAGCGTGTGGAAAAACCAAGGCGCAAAATAACTGCCCGTGAACTGAGAAAAGTCAAGCGTGCAGCTGCCAAGATGCCACTTGCCACCAGTTTGGCCATATTTCAGAGCTGCAACATCACTGAGTGCCCAAAAGCACAAGGTGTGCAATACTCAGAGACATGGCCAAGGTAAGAAAGGCAGAAAGTCGACCACCACTGAACAAGACACACAAGCTGAAACGTCAAGACTGGGCCAAGAAATATCTCAAGACTGATTTTCTAAGGTTTTATGGACTGATGAAATGAGAGTGAGTCTTGATGGGCCAGATGGATGGGCCCGTGGCTGGATTGGTAAAGGGCAGAGAGCTCCAGTCCGACTCAGACGCCAGCAAGGTGGAGGTGGAGTACTGGTTTGGGCTGGTATCATCAAAGATGAGCTTGTGGGGCCTTTTCGGGTTGAGGATGGAGTCAAGCTGAACTCCCAGTCCTACTGCCAGTTTCTGGAAGACACCTTCTTCAAGCAGTGGTACAGGAAGAAGTCTGCATCCTTCAAGAAAAACATGATTTTCATGCAGGACAATGCTCCATCACACACGCCCAAGTACTCCACAGCGTGGCTGGCAAGAAAGGGTATAAAAGAAGAAAATCTAATGATATGGCCTCCTTGTTCACCTGATCTGAACCCCATTGAGAACCTGTGGTCCATCATCAAATGTGCGATTTACAAGGAGGAAAACAGTACACCTCTCTGAACAGTGTCTGGGAGGCTGTGGTTGCTGCTGCACGCAATGTTGATGGTGAACAGATCAAAACACTGACAGAATCCATGGATGGCAGGCTTTTGAGTGTCCTTGCAAAGAAAGGTGGCTATATTGGTCACTGATTTGTTTTGTTTGGTTTTGAATGTCAGAAATGTATATTTGTGAATGTTGAGATGTTATATTGGTTTCACTGGTAAAAATAAATAATTGAAATGGGTATGAATTTGTTTTTTGTTAAGTTGCCTAATAATTATGCACAGTAATAGTCACCTGCACACACAGATATCCCCCTAAAATAGCTAAAACTAAAAACTACTTCCAAAAATATTCAGCTTTGATATTAATGAGTTTTTTGTGTTCATTGAGAACATGGTTGTTGTTCAAATTAAATCCTCAAATAAAATTAATCCTCAAAAATACAACTTGCCTAATAATTCTGCACTCCCTGTATACATATAGCAATTTAACAATTCGGAGTAAAAATCCCAGAAACGCCAATAGAAATGTCCTGCACTTTAGACCCTTTACTCATAGCTTAGAGCTACAAATAAAGAAAAACCTTAACTACTATCCTGACTGTTTAAACTGCATTAGTTTGATGGAATTGATTTGAAAACGTCCCTCAGGACAGGGTAAAGTATCTGGTCTCTACTGTCAGAACATAATCCTCCTTGACATCTAGTCCAGTGTTCTGTAACTTCAGTGTTTTATCTCTCAGCTGGAAACATGTCTATAGTGCACCTTTATGTATTGCCTTTTTATGTGAGTGCACCATTAAAGCTTTGCCATAAAAAGCTAAATAAAATGTACAACAAAACCTAGAACACATTCTAAATCTATACAAATATGTCCTCATGTTGGTGCCATTTTTATACCCAAGAGTTAGGGTGATGCCTATAACATCGATGAGAGAAAGATATTTCAGTGTTGTAGCTACAATTATTTGTTACACCTTCCCTCAGAAACATCATGACTATATGTACATTACGGCACAGTAATAGAATTTTTTCGCATATCCCAACGATGTTAGGAAGCTGGGGTCAGAGTGCAGGTTCAGCCCTGATACCGCACCTTTGGGGTACTGAGGTTAAGGGCCTTGCTTAAGGGTCCAAGAGTGGTAGCTTGGCAATAATGGGGCTTGAAACCCCCCGAACGAATTAGTAACCCCCCAGGCCTTAACCACTGAGCTTCCACTTTCACTCCTTTAGTTATTTTAATGAAACAAGAAAAATAATTAATTCACATGTTTCTTCCTCATTGACATGTACCGCTTACACATTTCATTCTGATACGATTACAAACTCGCCAATTGTTATTGTGTACTTCCCCCAAACCTAAACTTCACTACAGATGTACCATTATTTGTCGCATCCAATAAAGCACCTTTCAATTGTGATTGGAGAAAGAAAGGGTAAGAGAAAAACACTGATCCCTCTTTCACTTCATTCCCATGCCTGAAGTCTACAGAACAAAGTGTGAGAAAGAAAAAAAGGGCCTTTATTGTAGTTTTTAAAAAAAAGAAAAAAAAGAAAAAAAAAAAAAACCCAAAGTGAAACAGATAAGAATCAAATGCAACTCTGTTCGAATAGTGAGTGAGTAAACCGAGTGCACACAAAAGATCCTTCGGTGAAGAAGTTTTGGTTTCGTTCACACTCAAAGAGACACTCAGTGTTCGAGGTGGCACCGGAGGAGGCGCGGTAAGCCTCGCTTCTATTCTCTCGTTCGCAGTGGGAAAACATTGGCGGCCGAGAAACGATACTCCCAGGACGCAGTCAACTCTAAGAAGCCGGTGTCCCGGTGATTAGGTGGAAAACAGCAAAAGCTTTAAGGTGCTTGTTTAACACAAAGCCTAACGCTATCAGATGAAGCCGTTCAATGGGCTTTCTTCGCCAGTCCCGAGTCTAAGCGAGAAGTCTGTAAGGCTCGACAGGGGGGGTGTGGTGTTACCTAACGGTGAATTTGCTTTTTTAGATGCTTTTTTCCCTCCTATCTCTGATATGAGCAGTCATCATTTGTTATACAATGTGTCACTTCAAGCTGTGTAACTGCTTCACTCGGCCCTGAGTGAATGAGATATTAACATTGAGAGCCAGGGCTCACAGTGGGGCCTTAAACAGAGAGGAATGTGTTTTTGTTAGATTTTTCTCCCTCACACACATACGCATGCTGAGAGCCGAGCATAATCACAGCACACAAGTTGTGAAAGGCCTGATTCGGAGACTGCGCACCTGTGTACTGGCGTGTTTCTTTATTAAAAAAATACTGTGCTGTCTGTAACCCAAAATCCAAACGTGAGAACGGCATCCTCTAATCTTCTATTTACCACCAGGTTCTGTGACGAAAAATGTACACAAAACTTTTCTTCCCCTTCAACTGCTGTCATCTTGTTTCAGGAAAAGTTTCTACATTTACACACAACCACCTTTAAAATAGTCCCCTTGCACAGCAATACAGTGCTCCCAGCGTTCTGGCCACTTCTGGAAGTGGCCAGGAAGTGTTCTTTTCAAAACGTTTCAAGCACCTTTAATAGTGTCAAAACGGTAACCTTTGAGCTGGATCTTCACCTTCAGGAAGAGGACGAAGTCCGCAGGAGCCAAATCTGGTGAGGAGGGTGGGTGTGGAAGTGAGATCATGTTGCTTCCAGTGAGAAACTCATGTGTGAGAAGAGCTCGGTTAAAGGTAGTCCACATGGTCTCAATAGGATATCTTTTGGAACACTGACTTATTAAGGCCCGTGCTCCCTGTGACTGTGCGTGCAGCCTTGTGCTGCAGTCTGTTCTGATTGGCTGACACCATGTTGGAACGTCACCATGATGACAACACTTTTTTGCTATTACAATTGAATCAACCCTAATAACAGTCAAAGATCTTGGTCAATCCTGATTATACCATGTTCTTCCTGCGCATACACAGCTGGAATTCGAAATTCCTGGATAATGAAAGTTTCCCCAAATATGTCAACCGGATCCTTATTACATGCTCCAAAGCAAAGTTACCACCAAAGGATCGCCAGAACCTTGAAATGAAAAGCAGCTTCGTTTTGCATGTGTTTATTCAGACTTATTTCGACGTCTAACGGCGTGCACAAATCTTTTGATGTTTGTTTGCTGTCTGAGCCTGCGACCGAGTCACAATTCAGAACTTCCCTTCAGGCAACGGAGGCCATCGACGACTGCAATTCCTCAAATCTGTCCTCTGTTAATATGCATGAGCTGCATGGTGCCGCAACCAACCGGAGTACGGACAAGCTGATGCATATTGTATAAGGGAGCTTTGTATGTCGGCTGTGACAATTGTGAACACAATACGGGGTGGGGGGCTGGTTGACTGGGGTATGTTCAGCAAGCCGAAATTAAATAAGGGGACATGCGGTGGTCGGAGTGGGGGTAACGGGGTTACGGCACAGTCTAGGGATGACTGACAGCAACGTTAGTCCCTAACTAGTCAATAAGGGTTTACAGCTATGGTAAAAGTATGGATATGGGCACGTTGACCAGTGTGTGTGTGTGTGTGTGTGTGTGTGTGTGTGTGTGTGTGTGTGTGTGTGTGAAATACAAAGAGAAGAAGAAAGAGAGAGCACTGCAGGGGACTTTCTATTATAGCTGAGTTTTATTAATAGGGCTTTAATGTAGTAGCCATATCCATCTCTGCCACACACTCTACAGAGAGGCTCGGCTTATTGTCAGAAAGCAAAATGCCTCTGAGACATGCACTTTCTCTCTCTCTCTCGCTCTCTTTCTATCTATCTCTCTATCTTTCTCACACACACTTACCCACAATCCCTTCCTCCCACTCACTGTACCGCAAATGCAGAAATACGGTTCCTAGCATTAGAGGTAATTGAAATCCATGTGTCTAAGACAGACCCGTAAACATGGCTTCCTTAAACTGATGCCCTCCGTCTTTCTTTTTTTTTTGTCTAAGCAATCACCATTATTCTTTTCCCTAGAAATCTATTACTGCTCTCTTTTTCCCCCTTTCCCTTTTCACCACCAAGAACATATTGTTTCCACCCCTCTATCCTCCCCGACAGAGAGACGTTTATGTATATGCTAATTACATTAATCAACAGAAAAAGTGCTTATTAAATCTGCTAATTGCTATGTAAATAAGTTTCTCCTGACACACTGGCAGGCACACAATCACTCTAATTTAAAATAAATATAAATATGTCAGTTTTCATTTAAAGGGGAAAAATAAATATATAACTAAATAAAAGTCCGCCAGCATCGTCACCTCCTTTCAGTCTTATTTTTTTCTCCGAGTTCTGCCTGGAGTGTCCGGAGCCATTCGTCTCCCACAGCAGAGATGCCAGTTAAACTTGATCTCCACTCCCGCTGGCCGATCGATAGCTAACCAAAGAGGCAGGTGAGGGAGAAAGCGAGTTTGAGAGCAGTGTCATTTTCTATGTAATGGAAAAAGTAATCGCATCTTTTCTCACTCTCTCCTTCCCTCACTCCCAGCCCCCCCTTAGACGGTGATTTGAGGTGATAGCCAAGCAGAAGGTTTGGATTCAATGCCGTTGGCATTCTCAGGAAATCACTCTGACCCGAAAGCTTCGTGCAATTGCCTTATTTTTATTTATTTTTTTACTAACGCCATCAACCACGCCACAAATGAAGCTGCACGGTTTTATCCAAGTGCACCGAAGAGAGGGTTTACTAAAGATGTCCCGTCAGTAGAATCGCTCTTATTTAAAATACCCTCGTATCGAGCCTAATGATGGTTGAAATAATCAAATCAGCTCCCTTTGGGGGCCTTTCAACTCAGATAGCTGTCACCTCACGATGCGGCTACACTGCATTAAAAGCTTACTTAAGCAAAGGAGCGACAAATTCAATTACGTCTGCGAACCAGCCCCTCCCCTCCCCCGTCGGCACTCGTCACCGGTGTTTTCCCTCAGATTAAGCCTTAATCTCTTTCAAAGGCCGTATCAATAATATGACATTTTCCATCACAATAGAAATGAATAAATGCCAGTCAAACCTTTCTTCATTATTCCCTTACACCCCCCACCGTCCCCTCTCGGTAGTGCGAGTCGCTTTTGATAGCTCGTCCCTCTCTGTCAGCCCGAACGCAGGAGGCTCCAATTTGAATACAGTAACACAGCCCCCTATTTATTAAAGCTTGGATTAACATGACAGGCAGTTTTGTCTGGGGAGTCTTTAATATGGCTCAGAGAAGCGATCCGCGAGACAGTAATGGCTTCGGGATAATATAGTTGAGTGATGTCGCTCGCTTGGCGCTCCAAAGCAGAACAATGGAGGAGTATGTGGGCCGTGAACAGGAAGGTGGGATTGTGGTATGTGCAGAGCTGGGAATATGACTGAGCCTCTATCTGTCTGTCGGTCTGTCTGCTGTCTGGTTGTCTGGCTGAAACAAAAGGATGGGAGGAAAACAAAGCAAGCTGCATCCAAAAGGTACATTTACATGCTCTTCCCTTTTTTTCTCTCGCAGCAGTGACAAACTTGGCCTTGAGCGCCCTGAAACTCCAAGTAGGACTTGTCAGGATTGTTGTCGTGGCCCACGGCATCCTTCTGTTTCACTCTATTTCTCCGATTTCACAGCTGATGACTGCTGTATGTTTCTCCACTAAAATGCTGCTAGACAAAATGGTCCATCTGCCCTCAGACCCATGTTCCGCAAAACAAGACACAATATCTTATCTTCTTGTATTTATTCTCGTGCAGAGCTATCCGTTCTGAAAAGACTGCGCAACTTCTGCCGCTTTGAACGCAGGGATTTCTCCATAAGTGCATTCGTAATAAAAGCGAAAAGGGTCTAATGTACACCTCTGAGGCTCCTTGCTAGTCTGTGCTTTTTATTTATATTATTTCTGCAGGTGTGTGGAATGTGAAGGCCCACTAGGCTTGGAGGTCTGTTTCACGATCAAACACACATCTGTTCCTGTTATCTGAGATTTTAAGAGAATCGATGGGGGTTCCTTCCAAACCCCTGGATTCCAATTAGACGCTCTCTCTGCCCATGGACACGTGCCAGGAGTCAACAATGCCCATAAAGTATACAGCAGCACCTTGGAGGCGGGATTAAGAGAACAAGAAGACGATCAGAGAAGGAGTCGAAAAAAGAAGAGAGTAACCACGAAACGCTGGTTCAGACTGCTTTGGAGTTTCAGAGCTAATATAATCAGGATCTTTGGTAAACGCCACCACATGGCTTTCAGAGAGGATGGGGTGCAATTGGCAGCAAAAAGAGCACATCATGATACTTAGAGTAGGGGAAGTTGTGGTTAAGGCTCTGGGTTACTGATCTGAAGGTCGGGGGTTCAAGTCCCAGAATCGGCAAGCTGCCACTCTTGGGCCCTTAACCCTCTGTGCTCCAATAGGGCTGTATGAACTCAGCTTCCTAATATTGCTGGGATTTTCGAAAATATAGTTTCACTGTGCTGTAAAGTACATGTGACAACTAAACTTTACCTTTCAGCTTCAACATTTCTATAGTGAGTTGTTAGATATAGTATATCATACTAAAATTAAAATGCCACACAAAAAGGTAAATATTTTTTAAAAATTAAATAATTTTAAGTCGAACCATTGTAACTCGGGGTACAATGGTTCAACTTAAAATTATTTAATTTTTAAAAAATATTTACCTTTTCGTGTGGCATTTTAATTTTAGTATGATAGGTTGGGAGGCTGCCAGGATGTGCATAATCTCCCACCTTGTAAGATGCCTTAGATGCCTTAGAACATGTTTTTTTTCTGTTTAAGGTGTTTCAAAGCCCAAATTAAACTCTTGTTGCCGATAAACAGAGCATATCCGGCTCCACCCTTCACTCGTGAACTGACGTTCGTTCGCGCTGCCACAAACATATATACTGTTTGTACATTACGGTATTGTAAATATCTCCGTTTTGCTAAATTATGTACTGTAAAGTCTTAAAGTATTAACAAATTACAGTACACTATCCCATACTAATCACCGTTCTTTAAGACTCCTGTGGCAGGCTTGGCCATGTCTTGACTTACAATATTTTGGTGACGTAGTAACGCATCTCCCTTGTAAGTCGGGGATTACCTGTATATATTGCTAGTCATAACAATGTGTTGCTTGGTCTTGGTGCTAGGTCTTTCATGCTGTGCAGAAAGCCGCTCTAGTCTGAACTAGATAAGCGGGTAATTCATCAAGCCTGCCTGCTGAAGCTTATCGTTCCTTCGCAAGGACCCACTCGGTAAAGTCACCTGCGTCCCACACATCTCCCTCCCTTGCCCTCCATTACCAGGACGACATTAGGCTGGTCCTGGTGGACAAAGGCCGAGAAAACGTGTCTCCTTGCCTTGCCAGTCTTGCCGCTGTTTCAGGGGAAAGTTCGATTCAGAAAATATTAGTGATGCTCAACAACCAAAGTCTGGCAGGAAAAAACAGGTTTCTCTGATATTTCTCAGACATAATGTCAGACACCACAGACAACACTGAGGAGGAGCAGGTCACTTAGTTTGGAGTTTGCTATAAACTAGGAAGATGAAAACAAAATAAGAAGAAACAAAGAATGAATAAAAGTTCACATCAACATCCACGGATATATTAAAGCAAATTATCGAGAATCACTCCAAACCTGGGTAGGTATGCTTGCCGAATAAGAAGAGCCACAGAAAGAAAGAAAGACATAAATGAGTGTGTAGACAGGGAGTGGTGATGACTGAACCATTATGCTGTGGCTCATTAGAGACCAAACGTGCTGCAGTTTTGCCTGGCACAGTCAATCAGGGAACGGTGAACTCTCCATCTCAGCAGGAAGGCTGGGACTGCAGTGCCAACTTCAGTAGGCCAGCCCCAGTGGGGAGTCCATCATGCACACCCAGAGTGCTGCCAATCACTTCCTCTACGCTTCCTCACTTGAGAAGCAATCACACGCCCTCTTAGCTGAAAGCTAGTGGGCTGCTAACATCTGGCCTGCGACGGCAAATCAGAACACGAACAGGACTTCAGACCGACAAAAAAAAAAAGCTTTTGCATCGCACATGCAGGAATGTGGAAAAAAATCTGTCCCGGTTCATCGACAGGGCAAATATACAAGTCATTGACATTTGCTAGAAATACCGGACCATTCATTCATGGCGGTATTGATGGTGGTCCATTTGCGGCGAACGATTTTAAAGCCTCTCCATTAGGATTGTAACGGAGAGAAACTGCCCTTGGCATTGCCCCGTGGCAATTGAGCCTCAAATTGAGGCTCGGCTGGATAGCTTCAGCATCATTCGGTCACAGCACACTGGGTCAGCGAAAAAAAAAAAAAATGCCTCTATGGAGAAGAGCACGTCGTTCTTTTCTCCGTCTTGGCTTCCTTGTATGCAGCTGCCTCTGAGAAGCTGCCAGATGAGCTCATGACGCCCCGTGAACGGTGCGGAATAGGCACTCGGCAAGACAGCCCGTCTGCCCGTAAATCACCCCACCTCTCCTCCTTCCCTCACCTCACAGACCCAGAGTGCCGACAGGCGCATTTAGCATCGTCTCTGAACTCGATTAATGAAATGTTCGACTAATAACTGCTGATCTGTTTCCACCTGACAAGCTGTACACTTTAAAGGCAACTCTTTTGCCTCTTGCAGTCTGTTCCTTGCACTGAAATTGCGCAGGGCTTCGTGTTAAAACGCATCCGCAGTCATTTCTTGCAGGGAGCCATGCGGTGACTGGGGGTGAGATCAAAGGCTGCAAAAAACGAATAAATTAAAAAAAAAAAATATAGGATATGAATACAACTCATTGAAAGATGACTGGAGATAGGAGTCGAGTGTAGATGGGCGACTTGTGGAGGATCTACTAAAGCCTTGGTTTTATTCGGCAGTTCGAGACCAGGAAGATCGGGAACCTTGTGGTTAGTGCGAGTCACAGGACACCGCAGACGACAGGAAATCACAGCCGAGCCTGTTCTCCTTCTCCACTCCTTACTCATTCTCTTTCCTTTCCATTTGTCAGAAGACGTGATTAGCTGTCAGCACCTCCATGAAGAAAGATAACCTCCGCACAGACAGGCTCTTCCCTCGGGCAGCAAGCAAGGGAACACAATAGTACAATCCAACACGAATACCAGACACTCGCATGTCTAGCGATCACACAGCGTTGGCTCTAGCGCAGACATACGGAAGTATTCTACACATTCACTCAATCACGCATCGCTCAGAAACTTGGAGCGAATTAATCAAACCCCAGATTTTAAAAAAGGGGAACATTTTTAAAACAGCACAGTATGTTATCCCCTATTTGTAGTTATGGCAAAGATGAGGTTGTCAAAGATATGATTTAAAAAAGTCTCGTTCATTTCTTAAATGATCTGTTATCAAGTTCAAGTCTCCCCAGATGATCTAATGTGTATTTGTTCAGTCGAAAGAAGAACATTTCCGTTACATCCGTTAAACTTCAGTCTTACTCTGTTGGAAGCTTTTATTTTTTTTAAACAAAAATCCCTCATTGAAATGTACATACTCAAGTGAGGTGAGTGTGTGTGTGAACATCTTCCCATCTCGCCCACTTTCATTAATTTCTGCTTTTAGACTGTCTCCTTTCAAAGGGGTCAAAAAGCATTCTGAAGTTCCTGCACAGATTAATCAGGCACATTAATCAGAAAGCCAGTATGAAGAGAAAGGGGAAAAGAACAACAAAGGAAAAAAATATTAAATATCATGAGATGAAGGGATTGATAAATGAAGGGGCAGAGTGGATAGTGGATGGATGGTTGGAACGATAAATAAAAAGGAAATAAAAAAAAAGAAAAGTAAATAGGAAATTAGGAAAAGAAAAGAAATAGCAATTTATTTCATTGTTGGTGAATGACAGAAACAGTGCTAATTGCGATGTGGCATCTGATCCCTCAAAAGAGAGTTCGAGGAAATCGAGTAGAAGCACTGCACAAGGTCTCCATGGACTTTATGCCATGATGTTTGTGTGTGAGTTAAAAATAGTGTATGTGAGAGAGAGAGAGAGAGAGAGAGAGAGAGAGAGAGAGAGAGAGAGCTGGGCAGTTTGTGTTGCCTAAGCCAGTAGTAACAAAAGCACACCAGCAGATCCTATGACAAACATGTTAGTGATGCCATTACATGAGGCAGCCAATGGCCTTTTATTTATACAGATCCTGTCCTCTGCTGACTAAGGAGACAGAATGAGAAAGGGGAGGGGGGAAGAGAGAGAGAGAGAGAGAGAGAGAGAGAGAGAGAGAGAGAGAGAGAGAGAGAGAGAGAAAAAGAGAGAAAAACTCCATACAAAAGTAAACCCTCACTGCCTCTGAGAATGTGCCTTAATTGAGTACAAACAGAATGCGTCCACTAATTACCACTAATCAATTTACTGCAAAGAGCCATTATGACTCAAAACTATGGGAAACATGCACACTCGTTAGAAACAAGCTCGCTGAAAGCAGAAAGCATAATCATACTGTTTAGCCTTGAATTGCCAAAACAACAAGCATGTTGGAAGAACATCAGCAGAGTTTTTACAGTGTTCTGTAGAATGCACACTGCATCCATCCATCCATCCATCCATCCATCCATCCAAGCAGACGTGCGAATATGAATTTTTTCATCACAACTGAAGAGCATTTTATCATACTTTCTCTCTATGTTATTTATTTATTTTTATAATTAGGAAAAATATCATGATGTGATTATTGAGGTACAATATTGCGATATGCGATTGCATTAATTAAATGGCATCGTGAGTGAACTTGTTTGAAATGTGTATTTGTAAAACTAGAAATGTTTTGAAAATTCATTCTTTATTTCACAAAATGAAATAGTATTTGCATTAATGTAAACGTATTTTCTGAAAAGTGCAGCTGAATGAAATGAAACAATAAACGAAAACATACAAATTTTCACAACAATAAGATATTTAAAAAAAAAATTTTCCCCAACACAAAAAGGGACATTTACGCAGGATGTACAGACACCGGACAGAGAGACCACACACGTCACACGTGCGCCGCCTAAACTGAGACAGTCTGTTCTTTTTTGTTTTGTTTGCGGCGTGTTAAATCGGCAAAGTCTTCTCAGAAAAGACGTGTTGTCAAGTCCACTCATACGATTAATCGTGCAGCCCTACCTGGGAAGGATTCTGGGCTCATAGTCATAGGTTTCATTTTTATATATAAGAATTCAGTCTGATCTCTGGATCGTCTGCACAGGGGGACGTTCTGAATGCAGACCAGGAACTGCTCTGATAAGAACATTTAGAAAGAAAAGAAAGAGGCTTTTGACTTGACATGTATACATTACAGCACAGTGTAATTCTTTCTTCGCATATTTCAGAGATGAAAGGATGCTTGAGTCAGCCATGAAACATCGACCCTGGAGCAGCACGGGTTAAGGGTCTTGCTTAAGGGCCGAAAAGTGGCATCTTAGCGATAATGGGGCTTAAACTTCCGACCTTCTGATTGGCAACCCATAGCCTTAACCAATGAGCAACAACTACCACAAATGTAGCCATGCAGTGCTAGAGAGATTGGTTTTATACATCAGTACAGTGTTCAATTGAAAAACAAGCAAGTGTAAGAACAACAACCGAGTCCCTGAGTTCAAAAGAGACCATTAATTATTAAGTAAAAACCATTAGCTGGTTATAGTATGTTGTATATATAGGCAACGCTTGGTATGTTAACAAATATATGAATCGAAGTAGTTATTTATCAAAGAGAGACCCAAATATTAGTGCATTAGTGAATCAGAGTATTTTGCTGTAGCTCCTGCCTGCTATGTGTCAGTTTATTTTTTCCCCCTAATGTCACACTGACAGCCGGATTAGAACGTGACGGATAAAAATACAATTTCCATCCAATTTCCCAGTCTATTATTTTATCACCAGGAGTAGCTTTTCTTCGAGGAAAAGCTTGTGCAATATCACCTAATCACAGCATTTATTTTAAGAACGAAAGAAAAGGCCTTTTCCGTTCAATAGTGCTGATAACGTCAAACGCTAACAAAAGCCCCGAAGACGTATTTCGGTGCTTTAAGACCTTAAAGAGCTACAAATTGGGAACACAAAGGAATATACATCTGTATCTTCCAATCTGTGGCAAATACTCAGTGCTAAGGATCAGAAAAAGTCCCTCTGGCTGCCATTTTTATATCGCTATTCCACCTCATCACAAAAAGCTGGTTTAGAGTTTATGGGCAAGATAGCGGGTAGAGCCACGAATGCCAGTGGTGTAAGCCCCCCCTCCCATGAACATTAATAACCGAATCTGTCTAATCAGCTATTTTCCTGTGCTGTTTATTATAGAGATTTACATGCCAGCTTTTTGCACAGAATCTGGAGAGCAGCCTCAGAAAAGTGATCTCCGCTGAGATTTTGGCTCGAGGTTGAATGTTTTTGTGTCTTTTAATAATAAAATGGCTACAGGCAGTCATCATATAGGCAGACAGATATCAGTGCTGCTTTTTTCGCAGTAAAGCTGATCCAAAGGCAAATGGCTGGCTCTACATGGCATCCGATCCGAGTTCTGAAGCAACAGAAAAACAAAGCAAGAAAAAAAAAGTATTAAATGCTGATCTCAGCAACACTTGTTCTAGTTTTATGCTCGAGTTGTTGTTTAAGGCAACGAGACGCAAGATGAAAAAAAAAAAAAAAAACCCAAACAAAAAACATTGCCACACGCGAAAATACATAGAAAGGTCCCTGTTTTTTGTTTCTCAAGACCCAGACATCTGAGGATGTGTCTGAACTGAAGTGTGATCGTGGTTATCCTGGCAAAATAAGCAGTGTGATCCAAATCGAAGGACCTAATAGGTTTTATAGATCAGCCGTATAGATTTTTCCTCTTTCGCTCGCTGTCCCAATTCATCTCCTGACTTAATTTTAATTCGCCTCAATTAAATCAACCCGAGCAGCCTCGGAGTTCGGCGAGAGAACCGTCAGTCATCGGTAATAGGTAGAAAACGGCCTCTTCATGCAGGTGACCTTGCAGCCCTGCGAGCACCCACCCTCCTGTGAACAGGAACAGGCCCTTGTTAGACCTCCATTTCATCCGAGTGGCGCAGTCAATACTCAGAGGGAGTTTTTCTCTGTTTTTCCCCACGACTGGGGGATTTCGAGTTGACAGGAAAAATTTCAGCCGCGGTGAGTTTCAGAAGGTCTGATTGCCGCTGTGACTCAATTAACCCCCTGCCAGAATCCGAGAGAGATGGTGCCCGTCAGATTCGACGAAAGAAAAAAAAAAAAAAAACTCGGGGAGAGAAAAAGTGCATCTTATCAACTAATTGGAAAAACAAGTAGTTTCTGTAATGGCAAGCAACGGGGTGTCGTTTTAAGGCTTCCTTGTAATGAAATAGCATGTGAGCCATGGGTAGGATTTGAAATTGCACAATTCTTCGTGGCTCAGGAGCGGCGCTTAAGTAAAACCATATGCTGCATTTGAAATCTGCCCAGTGCCACTCGTTGAGGAGGTGTCATCGAGGAGGCTGGTGTGTAGAGGACTCTAAAACCGCCGGGGCTAACAGGCAGCTCACCGCACACTGTAACCACAAACCACAGGCCATGAGTCATCGGGCTAAATGCTGTCATCATCTCACCACTTCACACTGATTTTCAGATACTACTACATTCAGACCACTCGGTTCCACCTCTTTTGACCTCTTCTGAAAGCACTATGTTTTACATTTCTCCCTCACTTTTCTTACCGCACAGTGATACTTTAACAGGAGGGAGGCTTTGAACACCCTATCATTCGTCCTCTTAAAAGATTTGCTCAAGCCTCAGAGTTAGGAATGGTCGGTGCAAGCTTTTGGCAAAAACCTACGAGAATTTTATCTAGACAATCATCTCCAGTCATCATCTCCTTAAGTCCCGTCAGCCGGGGAGACTTGGGACTGTAGGGTTTCCATTATCAATTATTTTTAGCTACGATATGACACCACAGGTTTTCCCCTTGCTTTCTTTCCCGCCCACTTGCCCTTTGGTGCACCGTCAAAACTAAATGCCGATAGATGAAAGAAAAAATGAGTGCAAAACTACATGCAAGATATTGTTCACTTAACGATTCCACGCACAATCCGAGCATACGGCGAAACGAAATCTGACAATACGAAACTAATCCATGTTAGCAATTGTTGTAACTAATCTTCACGTCATCCCAGTGGAGTGTTCTTGATAGTGGTTCTTAGGATCTCCTTGGGTGCTCGCAATAACACGAGACAAAAAAAAAATCTACATTTCATGAGTTATGGCAAACAGGCATGAGCTACAGAAGACACAGGGCTCAAAGCAGCCGCAGTGAAGTGTTGAATAATTACATTCCCGCAGACTGTTTAATGGATTGAAAGCTTGGCTGTTTAAAGAAAAGTGAGCAATAAGCAAGCATGCAGGGTATAAATAGGGTAAACAGCCATGAGTGGCGGAACAAAAAAAAAAAATGTTCCTTCCATTCTTCACACACTCTTTGTATATTGCTGGAAATCACAGTCCGTAATGAAAGTAAGCAGGGCCTTTTTTCTTCTTTTTTTTTTTCGAACTACAATTGATTCACATATTTCAAAGAGGCACAGACGGAGGCTTTGATCAGCTGGGATCAGTCACAGAAGAGGAGAAGCGAGGGAGAGAAAGTGCAAGAGATTCGTGTCAACTGTAATCTACCTAGTCACTTCTCCTCTTTCTCTCATCGACACATACTTGCCCACTCTCCTCATCGCAGAATCTGCATCCCTATGATACCATTGCTCATAGGTCTTGTTCCTTCTGACTAGGGGTATTCAATAAAATTTTAGGAAGGCCAAACTATAAGCAATGGCTAGTTGACAGAAGTCTATATACCCCGCCCAGACATGACATTGTGACCAGTTATCAGGCATAACATTATGACCACCTGCCTAATATTGTGTTGGTCCCCTTTTGCTACAAAACAGTCCTGACCTGTCGAGCATTAACAGCAATAACCTCTTCAGCATTTTGAGCTACAGAAGCTTGTCTGTTCGACTGGACCACACTGGCCAGCCTTCGCTCCTCACGTGCATCAATGAGCCTCACCCGCCCGTGACCCTGTCGCCGCTTTACCACTGTTCCTTCCAGACTGGGAACAGCCCACAAGAGCTGCAGTGTTGGAGATGTTCTGACCTAGTCGTCTAGCCATCACCATTTAGCCCTTGTCAAACTCACTCAAATCCTTATGCTTGGACATTGAGGACAAAATGTTCACTTGCTGCCCAATATATCCAACCCACTAACAGGTGCCACGATGAAGAGATATTTTGAGATATTCAGACCACCGGTCATAATTTTTTAAGGTGACAATGTTATGCCTGATCGGTGTAAGCAACCAAACTTTTAAATATACAGTTCCTTATCCATTATTAGCAACTGGCTTCAAATAAAAAAATATTAAATAGTAGAATTCTTTAAAATGACCATTTTTGGACACTTCTCTACCCACTTGTCTTCAAGAATTCTGTATTCATCAAACTTTAATATGAACAGAAAAGGTAAAATAACACACTCCTCTTTTTCAGTTAGCTAATATATGGATAAAAAAATCGACTGGATTACTCTGTCATACTTTTGCTGGTCCGGCACCTGCCCCCTTGTCGACCCCTGTTTTAGACAATTTATCACACACTGAAACCAAAAGATTAGCTACACACCTGGCCAACACGATGCCGGCATGCACCGCAGGTGAAAATCCTCCCTGAGCTTCTGGGAAATCTTTACAGTTCTATTAAGTTGCATTAAGATGTCTGCAAACCTGACTGAGCTCTTAACCAATATCCCAGCAAAGCTCTGGGTCTAATTGCAGGAGCACGGCACCTAATACCCAATGGATTGGGCCGAAGATCTTTTTCAACCATGAAAAACGTGCTTGCTTGCTCTCTATTCTTCTTTTTTCGCAAGGCTTTAGCGATCAATGCTGCCATCTGAGCCGTGAAAACAAAAGAGCCGAGATTCAGCCTGCTCTTTCTGAACTCCAGCCCCCACAATCCATTGCTCTTCCCATACAGGCTCATGACTGCTGCTTGTTTTGTAAGGTTCGACAGGCCGTGACCAGGATTACTCAAAAACCGGCGTCGAGTCCAATGATGGATTCCTAATCTCCATTAGAAGGCTGCGTCTGGGTGCGAACGGTAATTGCTTTTCCTGGTGAGGTAAGAGCATTAGGAGAATAAATACCGCGCTCCGGTTGTAGTCAGTAGCCGTGCACAACGATTAGGCCTTTTAATAAGATGAGCAATCTGGTGATAAAAATCAATTAGCCAGTCTGTTGAAGGGCGGCCTCACAAGAGGGCTCAACTGGGGTGGATTTACGTGGCATTGCATTCATGTGTGCTCTGAAAGCAACCTACCCAGCTGGGGAGCTCGGAAATGGTTTAAACAGAAATAGGCCAGTGAATTAAGAAAATTCAATATATGGTTCAAGAACATACTTGATTTGAACCAAAACCAGGAAAAAAACAAAACAAAAGAAAAATCAGGGGGAAAAAAATCCCCAAGGACAACTTGAGTTCACCTGAAAGCTGCAGCAATAAACAAAAAGACTAGCACAGGTGTAACTCTGCTGCCTAGAGAGTCTTTAATTCAGGCCTTGCCCAGTCACAGATTTGTGGCATTTTGCTTGTGTGTGTGTGTGTGTGAGAAACTCTGGTTCTGTCACCTCTCTTCACGCCTGCAGGAGGAGGCCGCTGAGCGTCTGCTGAGCTCCGCCTGTCCAGCTTTAACAGCAGATTGAGAAAGAATCTGCTTGATTGAAACCCCCGCGTGCATCCAATCAAACTTCGCTGCTGGACCTTCTTCATCGACGCAACCGAGGAAACAGAGGAGCATCATGGGAGCTGACCTATGGTGCCCTGTGAGCATCCAGGCACACTCTCGAGCAATGAGATACTAAGTTGTGGTGAAGGCGTTGGTCAACCGATCAACAAAACATCGGAAAAAAATTATAAATACAAAATAAATAACAAAAAAAAGTCACCTTATTAAACCAAAAACTCAATTTAAAAGGGAAACGTGGGTCAATGACTTCTAACACGGACTGACTCAGAAAAGCACAGTGGTGAGGTGGCAGCCACACTGAGAAAAGGGGGCTCTGTGGGTGAGGCTGATGAATTAATTATCGCCGAAGTGAAGAAAAAAAATTAATAAATAAACGTTTGTGCGATGTGGAGATCACGCTGAGAAAAATACATTTCCTGCTGCGATTCATGCCCTTTATTGATCGCCACTAAATGCTCCAGCTGGCATGCCATGAAATATTCATATTTCAATTCTGACAGCTGTTTTGGGGAACTTTCCTAAGCAGCGCCGCTCCATTACGGGACACTAAAACTCGATAAAAAAACAACAAAAACAAAAACAAAGAGCCATAAATAAACAGAGCGTTTGCTCGGGGTTGCACTGTGCCGGAGTCCAGAGGTTCCCTTAGCAAAGAGAGAGAGGAAGTGACATTGACATTGAGATTTCCGGTTAAGAGAAGACATTTGGTTAAGAAAATGTGCCTTGGATGTAGTTTTTGTGAATGTCATTACATATCAAACAATACATGTTAGATGTGTCACTTTAGATTGTAGTGTTTTGAGCACTGCTTGGCTATGAAGAATCAAATAGAGACAACTATCCAGAAGGTGGAATCAGATCCGACCCACTTCCTCTTGCTCGGGAGGAGTTTATGGTCATATAAAGGTCATCAGAGTGGTGGTGAGAACTGCATGTGCTTCAAGCTGGTGTTACGTGTATTGTAGAGCGTGGTGTAGGTTAGGGTTAGAGACAGATCTGGGTCAGGTCAAGCTTGATTTTGGTTCTGCAGTGAGGACGCTGTTAGACGTAGAGAATTATGAGCACATCAAGCCTAATTGGCATAGACTGTCTGTGAGCAGTAGGGGTGTAACGGTACACTTGTATCGTATCAAACCGTATACTGTACACACGTACCGAACATCTGGAACATAGTTAAAATCACCGGACCGCAACTTTTTTTTTTATGACAGTCTAGTATGTATAGCGATATACATTCTTTTGCGTTTTATGTACAGCTTCAATAATTTCTCTTAAAAGCAGAAATTCCTGACAATTCCGCAAAATTGAGGAAGTGATTGAATAAATAAGGTTGGAAGGAACTAATTCATATATGAACTGGATGAATAGAATAAATATCTTGTGTGTTTCTTAAATGCAGACATTTATTATACTGAAATAAGTAGAACATATCTTAAGAAAATGTAATATTATATTTAATAATTGCTCATTTTAATCATTTAAAATGTAATCAAACACACACACACACACACACACACACACACACACACTCACACTTCTATATTACCCAATTGGGGTCTAACAAATGAAAACTATTTAATTTCATTTTTCCATTTATTCCATTTAATTTAAACAATTTTACTTGTGCCTACTTAATCGATTTCTCAATTCAGTCAATATAAATAAAAAGTGAATTGCATTCATTTGATTTACTCCATTTGATTTGTTTTATTTAAACCATTCAGGCATTTTATTTAAACGTTAATTGCATTTCTTCCCTCTGACTGTACCGAAATTGAAACGTTCAAGCGTGCTCAGTGAAGTCCAGCTATGGCGTTTAACCAGAAGAAACAATGATCATCAAGCAACCAGCAATCCAGCAACGACAAAAAGGCGTCAGGCTGTGTGGCTCCAGCAAGCAGCATGGCACATGAGGTAACTGCCGTGATGGCGTGGCGATCGAGAGATAAAATAGGATAAACCCAGCAATTAAAGGCATGGGGATATTAGTATTTGCATAATGTCGCAATTAATTTTCCCCCATGTCTATCAGACCTAGTAATCACTTGTCTCCAGCAGTTTAATTACACCTCTGTGATGACTACTTAATGTGATTAGATGTTATACCTTATTGTTGCTGGTGGCATATTATATCAATTATATGATATTATGTATCTTTGCCAGGACACGGGCAACACGGAGGACATGCTTGTGTGAGGACTTTGTTGTGTGAATTCATGTGTACGACTTGCATGTACACAGAAGGGTGAAAAATAAGGCGAGAGAAAAACCAGCAAGATAAAAACGCACGGGCTTCTTTTGCATAATTGTGGCAGAAGAAGTGTATCGTTTTGATTGAACTGCAGCTTGGTAATTGTGGTGTAAACAGTCAGCTGTCACAGCCACTGACACTCTGGATCTTCCGCATTCGTGTTCGGCTTGTTTTAGCGTATTTCCTTTTTTTGCAGACCGGAGAGTGATTGAAATAATTGCAGGGTGTAGGTTACCTGTGTTGACTCTGGATCTCCCTCCATCACACTCCATGTGCCTCTACCCATCAAGCCTTTCTCACAACTGCTTGCTCATCAGCAGAGCAGGGAGCCGAACACACCTCTCTGCCGTTCCTTTCGTGACTCTCACTATTTCTGTCTTTTCACTTAGCAGCCTGTCATTTTGCAAAAAACGCCTCACAATCCTGTTTATGCAACAAGGTCTGCTGTTGCATTAGCGAGAATCAAATTTAGCTGCGGAGAAACTGACAAAAATCAGAACAGCCAGACAGGGTAGGTGTCCTTTTAAATCGGCTACAGAGCACTTGGATGTCAATTAAAAACTTTTTACAAATCAAGTTATTTTTGTAACGTGTTGCAATTACCAGATTTGTAGCTGACAGTTTGCGGGTGCCGTGGTTTTTGTATGCTAATGTGCCCTAATAGCCCTGGGTTTGGTCCACATGGCCACAAAAAAAAAGCTAAAGGGAAATGTCAGAAGAGATCTCGTCGGAACAACCGACGTGTCTCGGCCCCTTATTTCTCGAATGTATATTTATCTATCGATTAATAAACGTAATTGAAAGGGAGCCGTGATGAATAATGCATTTTAGGCCAGTCTCGAGGGATTTCAGAAGATGATGAGGAGAAAATGGAACAGGCCTGAGAATGGGTGAGAACGTTTAATGTGGACTGCGTGTCATTTGCACATAGGTCATTCGGACGCTTTCGAGAAATGTCAGAGAAGATTTGGAAGTCCGTAGGGGTGGCTTGTGTCTCAGTGGTGGGCGTTGCTGTTCACACAGTAGGAAGAGCACCAGCCTTACTGTTTCTTAACTACCCCCGGTGAACAGGTCGAAGTGTCCTGTTCCTGGAGGAGATTGGTTTATTAAAGCCAGCTAGAAGGCACTGGAAGGTCACGGCCTCTTGCTCGCTCACACATATGACTCCGAAAGCAGTGCAAACTTAAGTGGTGTCGATTAGCGCTGGCTATAACTGACAGAATGGTGACAAGTTCTGCTTTATCACTGCAAATGCTTTCTCAGACACCACCACCATATTCGTCTGGTCTGGGGGAATATTTTCGGTCGAGCGGCTAAAAGAGGCGGTGAAATTAAAAACAGACAAAGAAAGAAACACTTTCTGTGATACTTGTAAATACTGGGCTATAAAGTTCACTGCCAATGAGTTTAAGGGCTGGTGAATATGTGGCTCTGCCTGAATGGACATATGCTAGATATATGAGAAAATTAATATGGCTTTTAAAAAGATGTACTTGGAGGTGTAGCTGAGTGAGTATGGACTTCCAATGATTATTTGCCTATGGTGCAGGAAATTTGAAAAAGGTCTGGGAAGAAGAGGTAGATACACTCTTTCTCTGAATGCTTACAGACCATAAAAAAACAAATACAAGAGACTGGCCTTTATGGCATTCAGAAGAACTCCTTTTATGTCACTTTCTTCCTGCTGCTTTGAAATGTGTGTGTGTGTGTGTGTGTGTGTGCGTGCAGGGATAAAGTAAACACAACACTGGGTGACGATGTTTGCAGCGTTACAGTTGCTCAGGACAATTATGGACTGTCTCTATGGTTACCTGGGAGCACCTCAGAGCACTGAGGGTGTTCGTGAAAGAGCTGAGGAGCTGCACGCAGACATACTTCTTAGAAAGACTCTGACCAATCTCCCAAGTGCCGAACCAACATTCATATTACCCTTAAAACCAAGCACACAAAAAAAATACCAAGGACTGGAATTTGGCCATGTCGTAAGGTATTTGTAGAAAAATATTCGTTCCATATGTATATTTAGAGCAATGAATGGCCCTAATTATTGAAAGTGTATTGAAGCTATAGTGCAAATAAAAAAAAACTAAAGTAGCTTTATTTTGGAGCGGTTAATAACACCGATCTCCAACTTTCTTGCACCACGGACCAGTTTGACGCAATTGTGAGAGCTTTATTTATCGATGCATTGAAAAAAAAAAAAAACTGCAACTGAAACAACTGCGGGAAATTAGCATAGGCGAAACAGGTCACCTTTCAAAATATGCAAAAAGGCAATAAAATGGGAATAAAAATCTGTCTAAATTATTATCGCAAATTCTGTGCAGCCCAGTAGCAAATGATCCAAAGCCTGGAACTGGTCGGGGACCCCTGGTTGATATCATCTGTGTGAAAATTACATTTGAATTACATTTACAGCATTTGGCAGACGCCCTTATGCAGAGAAACGTACAGTTACCTCAGTTGTACAGCTGAGCAATTGAGGGTTTAGGGCCTGAACCCTTGACCTTCCAATCAGAGGTCCAACAACTTCCCAGGTCTCCCAGTCGCATATCCCGGCTTAGATCACAGGATGAACAATGGAATGGCACCCCTGGAGCAGATAAGGTGGTTAAGTGCCTTGCTCAAGGGCCCAATAGTGGCAACTTGGTGGTACTTGAACCCCTGACTTTATGATCAGTAACTCAAAACCTTAACCACTGAACCACCTGCCCTAATTACATTTTTAATCATGTAGCATCAGCTATTAATTCAAGTCCAAATAATTGCAAAGAACAACTTAACAAACACACAAAACCATCACATTTGTTGTATCCTGTGTAACCTGTTTAGATATTTAATATTACTTTATTAACACATCAAACGCTGATAAATCCGTCTCACGGCGCACGATGTTGCAACGGCGACGTGGTCAAGTGGCGATCGAAGAGAATGCCTGGGTAATGAATGACTGTTTACATCTGTGCTGTTTGTGATTGCTTATCTCTTCGGCGGGCTGCTACAGAGAAACCGAACTGATTGTTTGTGCTTCTCCTGGGCGGAGCTCTTCGAGTCAGGAGCTGTTTGACTCGAACAGTGGGATACTGAGTTCGATTTAGTTTTCTGTGTGGACCCACAAGAATGGGAAAAAAGTTCTCTCTCATCCTCATTTCTTACCACAGCCACCAGGTTTATCATTAAGCCAACATGTTCTGCATAACAAACTAATCATCCTTCAAACTAGAGCAATAAAATGACATTTTCTTACAATGCGGAATACAATTTCTGCGAGTCAGCGATTTATGCAGCTGGTTAATTTGTATCAATACTGCAAAACTGTAATTTCACACTAGTTTTTTTCCTGATACCTCGGAACAGTTTTGCACCCAGGCTTAAATAACATTCCTCCCATTAAGAAGGCCCTCGCATCTGTCTGCAGCAAATTCACCACACTTCCACGATTCAATTTTGCACGCCTGTTGTTCGCCGCGGTGCGGTGCGTCAACTAATCCACTCTCAAACACAGTACACACTCTTAAAACTGTAATAACCCTCTACACTGCGCATCTGCCCGAGTCTCCAGCAGCATTTGTCTTGGAGAACATTGGTAATCCCTTTTAAGTGTTGAAAGCACTCCAGCGTGGAAATAAGACGCCGCCTTTTTCTCTTTACTGAGCCAAAATGCAAGAAGCGTCTCTCCCGCTTGCCTGATCGGCTTGTTGGATGCATCTTAACTTAAATGTGCTTCCTGTTTAAAGGCAGGCTCAGTTTTTGTAAGACTTAATGTGAATTAAAGAACCGATGTGCTACAGTAAGCTGATGTTCTAATTCATTTAAATATCCCTATCCAAAATGGCGGCATTGTGTATGAACCCTGCGGTTGCTCAACACATCCCGAGAAACGAATTAAATGCCTGCAAACTCCCTTTATTCTGGAATTGGAAGCCATTTTCTACTGACTCTGTTATTCAGCAATCACACAACAGCTGCTGACCAAAGAAGTTAAAGGCCAACCGAATAGATAAATAGATAAATAAATACAGTTACTAATCACATACACATTACAGCACCGTGAAATTCTTTCCGAACAAAGCTGGAAGGTTCCTCCAAGAAACATCCACCCATATTATACGCTATACGGCCAAAAGTTTGCAGACACCTGGTCACAAATATGGCATGTGCTTTTTTTGAGCCTTGCATTCCACATTTAGTCTCCATTTTGGATTGTGCTTGTGGAGATTTGTGCTTATTGAACCACAACCACAAAGGTGTTCAATAGGGTTGAGGTCAGAGCTCAATAGCAGGAGATCTTCCACTCCAAACCATGTGAAGCAGATCTTTATAGAGTTTGCTTTGTGCACATAGGCATTGTCATGCTGGAAGAAGTTTGGGTCTCCTAGTTTAAGTGAAGGGAAGTCCAGTGTCCCAATCATTTTATCCATATAGTGTAACTGTTTACAGTTGTTTTGCACACTTATTCGAATGCTGCTGTTGCTGTTTTGCACACATACTGCTACACGTACTGTATAACATGGTGGTCGGTGCTATTTTGTGTGTGTATTTTATTGTGTATCCGTCCTCCACGGTTCTGTTTTGTATAGCCTGTTGCTCTGTCTTTTGTCTTGAACTGTTTGCACATGATGCACTCTAGGACAACTTACTTTTCAGCCCTTAGCTCTGTGTTCTGCTATGTAGCTCTATGTTGTTTATGTAGCACCAGGGTTCTTTCATTCTACTGTGTACTGTGTCAGCTGAATATGTTTGGAAAAAATGACAATAAAAGCTTCTTGACTTTACTTGACCTGGCACATGAATCGGGGAGATTTCTTTAGAAAAAGAGATTTCTTTACTCTTTTGCCTGTCAATCAAACCGAATATAACCGATTATGGAAGTCCTGTGAGCAGTCCAAACAAGATGCAATGGATCCTCAAAAAGGTACTGAGGCAACTATACAAATACTGCAGCTTCCGTATGCATAGTTGTGGCCTTGAGGAAAGCAGAGGATAAAAAGACTAAATCCAGTTTTTATGTGACGCCACTCAATGCTACAAAGCAGAGCAGGAAACCTGAGGGAAAGAAGAAGAAGAAGGTGTCAACACCCACTGAGCTGCAGCCGATACGATTATTATTGTGTGGGAGCGTTCACTTCCAGTGCCAGTGCTCGCAAATAACACATAAAAGACAAACTGCAGACACACAACTCGTGTGTTTGTGCTTTAAAGGAAGTTGCATGGACCTTTTTATGCATGCATGCATGCACACAAACACACATACACACACACTCACACACTCTTCCTTCCATCTTATCTGTGCTCATCCCAGGCCCAGCAGGAAGTGAAGGCAATGTCTATATGAATATATGAATAACTGAGCATCACAGTAGTAGAGTTGGTCACAGTGGCAAAGAATCCTGTGTGTGTGTGTGTGTGTGTGTGTGGCGGGGCATCCTGACACATGCCCAGATGGTGGGCAGCAGGGGTCTCCATCCCCCGCCCCGGCCCTGTGGGGGTCACCGGATCGGCGCTATTAGATCCCGGCGCCTATACAAGGCACACGTACAGCCTCACTCACACACACACACTCTTGCACACTCTCATGAGCTCTCGCACTCATTCAGGGCCAATCGAAGTGGGAGAAGTGACATCATCCGAGTGCAGCGGTGAGCACCCGGTGAGTGTGTGTGGGAACAGATGGCAGAAGGAAAGCAGGGCCTTCCACCTCGGGGAGCGGAGGAGGAGATCAGTACGGACACACACACACACACACACACACACACACACACACACACCAGGGTGGTGAAGGCTTGTTATTTATATTGATTCACGAAACAGAAGGGGAGTGGCGTAGCCCAACTGGTGATCCATCTCTGAGGCTCCGCATTACTAGGTGGCATATCGATACCAAAGTGCTGAAGTTATTATTATACTATCCCTGAATAAGGAAAGTTAAATATACATTAAATATACACAATGTACATTTATACATCATACACAACCACATTTAGCCCGAATTCCAATTAAATAATCAAGAGAGGCAAAGACAAAGGGGGAGATTTGTCCCTTAGCATTGGATCTCTAACACTCACAAGTGTTTTGCTGAGTGGGAAGTGGCTGGGATGTAAAAGTCCAAGGCCATGGCTCACTCCCAGAAAATCACAGGATGTTCACTCCAGGTGACGGAAAAAAAACATTGCCCCTTGTGGAGGGAGTTTAAATGTTTGGAATCTTGACAAACAGGTGAGCTTTTGTAGTGTTCTGTATCAGTCTGTTGTGGTGGTTTGCATATAAAGTGCTTTGTTTATCTACATCCTCAACCTCACCAATGGTAGGAGACCAAAGAAATGTGAGTTCAGCCAGTAGGTTCCAAAGCGGGGCTGCTGATCAACCTCTGAGAACAGCCACTTCTTGGTGGTTTGAAAACTTTCCGCTTGGAAAGATGCCACCTGGTTAGTCTCATGGTAGAACTGTATCAGACACATACCACTACTTGGAGAACCCAGGGCAGAAAAGGACCTTCAGAGCATTTGGGGATCCTTAAAGAGGATCTATGGTTAAGGATAAAGTCTTGACTAAACTCCTCACTATGGCCTACACTCTGAAAAGTGGAAGGAAGATTTGGTGATTAAAAAGAGTGAGTAAAGATTGTCCTCAAATTAGCATATCACATTGGTACCTCCAAAATATTACTCACCTTAATTAAGGTGAAAAAGGTTAATGACACAATGTTTCTTTACTGATGTCTTTATGTACAATGAGGAACCCATGAAAAGCTCCCTGTACAGGAATGACAGGCTAAAGGAATCTACACCAGGCACTGCTAAACCAAAGCAAGAAACTGATGTAAAAAATTGCTAAAAAAAAATCATTTTAAACACAGAAAATATAATTATATTTCAAATGATTTTAAACTCTCTAAAAACGCATGTCAAGGAGTTTTTTCTTTCCCTTGGCCCCAATGTCTTGCTCATTAGGGATAAACTTATAGGGACTAAAGTAATTCATTTTAAATGTATATTTCTAACCTGTTTATTTCTGTAAAGCTACTTTGGGACAGTATCCATTGTTAAATGCGCTATACAAATAAAATTGAATTGCATTGAATTAAAAAGAGCGCATGGCTCCAAAAAGAAAGAATATAATCAGTAAGGAGGAGGCCTGTGGATTTTTAACAATCGCACAATGCACTTCACACACCTCAGAGAAAATGCAGCAGCCCTTGACCTCTCAGCCTGAACCGAAACCTAAATTTGCAAAAAAATGTAACTTTTACAAGTGCAACAGTTGCAGAAACAATATTCATTCATAATAGTAAGTCAATTAAATTGCTATAACTGGTATATTTAATATTAACTGCTATAATGTTCTGTCTTTTCATTTTATTCATTTTTTTGATCTAATTACAGGCTGTTGTAAGTGACACTTGGCACTGTATGGAAAGGCACGGAAAGGTGCTATAATTATTACAGTGATTGCTTTTATGTGGTACTTGGCATCGAAAGCTGACCTGAAAAACACACACACACACACACACACACACTTATATATATATATGTTTTCCTATTCTAACATCAAAGACAGGCTATCGGATCAGATAATATGAGTAGGAAGGCAGGCTGATGGGTGATGATTTGTGTTGGCTGGATATAGATTGACTTGTTGGTAAAAGAGCTTGAGTCCGTCTGTCTTGATTCCCCGGTGTATCAGAGTCATGTCGCAGACTAAAGTTTGTTATCTGCTTTAATTAAATAGATTTAGCGCCTCCGACAAGGAAAGTCGTGCTGGAAGGAAAAGGGGAGAAGAGCATCCATCGATACTGATCTGATAGAGGCTGATCGTCTTGAGCTGGAGGGTTTTGAGCACATCGCAAACCCCCCCTCATGACGTCGATGACGACCTAAAGAATCAGAGAACGGTATCTTCAAATGGTCACAGAAATGTGACAATGCTTTCGTGATTCCTTAGAAAAATATAAAGGACGCATCGGTTCAAAAAAAAATAAAAATTTGCATTTGCATCCCGATGCATCGTTTTAAACATATTTGCATCGGTAGAAATCCCTTCATTTATTTATAATTATTAGTAGATACACTATAGGTTTATTAGTATTAGTATTTAACTAATAGTATTGTTATTAGTTAGAAAGTGACCAATAATTTGTGGCCAGTGTTTTATATGTAGATCGATTTCTCAGCATCACCGCTGCTATGTGAATATGACGTATCAACACTACGGAGGCCGAAACGTTCCCTGAGAGTCACATAGAATACAGATTCACATGGCAGAGGTAGAGCTGCATTTTCTTTTGCAGAGGTCTGTTTGTAAAAGAGCCGTGTGTGCATTAGAAGTCAGGAGTCATTTGAGAAAATGTATGATTTGCTGTCTGTCTGAACCTAAAATATTAAAATGAACCGCATGGTAATAGGGCTCTCTTGTATCATATCGTATCGGCTATGCTTCAGAAGATCTATCCCTCAGTTATGGAGATTCACATCCCTTGTACTGGGTACAGTGTAGTGAAGACTGGAAAACTAGAGGCACACCACAAAGGTATTATGTTTGTTTTTTTGCAGTTCTTAACTATTTGACAAAATGATTGACAAATTTGATAAAATTGCAGACAAATTTGACAAATTATGATAAGTTTTTAAATGTTCTAGCCTTATTGATAAATGATAAACTGGATTCCCGAACGTAAATCCGATTCAGTATTGGACTCTCGCTGGCTGTTTACCAGAAGTGTTCTTGTTAGTAGTGGTGGAGGGACTTGCACTACATGATTCATCGCTGAGGATAGAAAATATCGTCGTGTTCGCGACAGCTCACAGGCTGAGAAAATCTCGACTCGAAACCAGTCGCACTACCACCATTTTGTGGCTGAGCTGTGGGGTTTTCACAGGGTGCATTTGCTAAGCAGGTAAAGACGCGAAACGTTTTCCTTGGAGACCCGAAACTGACCGTCTGTGACAATCGTCCCACTTCTGTCACGCTTCTACACAAAGAACACAAAAGAGTCCATCAACAGAAATTTTAATTAGCAACTTGGAGAATGAACAAGAAGCTTCCTGCTCATCATTGCTTTTTCTAGATGGAAGGAAAAGAAGGTTTTTCCTCAGGCATGCTGCCAAAACCCCTGTCGTTTTTTTTTTCCTTCCTTCTCTCACTATGTCTTGGAAAAAAAATAGGATGGAGTATGCTGATAAGTAATCTGCAACTCATTCTCGTGGTTTTGTTAGCGCGCGCGCTGAATAGCACGGGAGGCTCTGGGACTTCAAAACAAGAGCGAAGAGAGCGAGACGGGAGAGACAGAGCAAACTCCAACCCTGACAACCCCGTTGCATTGTCTCTCTTTCTCTCATCTCTCCAAAACCAATCTGTCCGTGCAGACAATGGCGTCATGTCTGTGAGAAATGGTGCGATTCAGCTCCTCTTTTTCAGCATTCAGAAGCTTTAATGAAACTGGAATGTGTTCAGGCTTCTAATGAATGGCTCTGTTTTAATGGTGCGACTCGCCGTTCCCTTGCTGGAGCCTGCTGAATTATGCTTTTTAACCAGAGTGTGCAAGTGTGTGTGTTGTACATTGTTGCTTCGCTAAAGTGTACCCTTGTCCTCGCTGAATTTATATTAAACTCGTTGATCATCGCTGCCTTTTAAACTAATAATCGACGCAAAACTGTACAAAAACGCTGTATGAGAAAGAAAAGAACAGCCCCGTCGTTAACAAGCTGCTTTTCCTGTGTGTGTTTGTCGTGTTAAGCAAATTGCAGACCTGTCTTCAAAAACCTGTGTGTGTGTGTACGCGCACGTGCGGCAAATGAACATGCTGATTGATATTCCTGAATATGTTCACTACTAATGAACCCCAACAGAGCATTTGGGGATATGTGTGTGTGTGTGTGTGTGTGTGTGTGTGTGTGTGTGTGTGTGTGTGTGAGAGATCCCAAACTGAGCTGTTACCTATTTTTTTTAAACTCTCTCTCTCTCTCTCTCTCTCTCTCTCTCTCTGTGTGTGTGTGTGTGTGTGTGTGTGTGTGTGTGTGTGTGTGTGTGTGTGTGTGTGGTGGGGAGTTAGTAGGACAACCACTGAAGTTGACAGCTGAAGCGTAATTATACTTTTACTCCCTGATCAGGTTTCACATGCACTCACACTCACAAAATTTAGATGATGAACCTGCATGAAAACCAAAGTTGAAAATCTTATTCATTCTCTGACCTCAAGAATTTCCGCCACTTATGATGTTGCCATGGCAACGATCCAGCCATGAAGACTAATGACCCGAGTGCAAGGAGACTGTGTGTGTGTTTGTGAATGTGTGTGTTCGAGTGTGTTGGCACTGAAACAGCTTGCCTTCTCTCATTTACCCCTGAATATGCTCAGGTTGAGGGCATTGGTGTCGAACCTTACTATGCGCACACACACGCGCACACGCACACACACGCACACACACACACACACACACACACACACACACACACACAATCATATCACTGCTTAGTACAAACAATCCGGTCTTCCTCCACTACACATCCCTCGGGTGTGTCCAAACTTTTAACTTTAAAATGTAAGACAAAAACGCTAAAGACAAAGTGCTTTATCTCAGGCCACATTAGTACTTTTGCAGACCTTTAGCGGGTCAAGAACTAGAGGTTTGGGGACTAGATGAACTAGAAACTCAGAGATATCGAAACATCAAGTTCATCATATATACATACATACATAGACATAAACACACACACGATGTACACTGTGCAAAAGTCTTTACCAACCAGCTTTATTTGTTGTCCTTCCAGACCATTTTGCTCCTTGAGCTCCTGATTTCAGCTCCTGGGAGGTGGAAGCTTAGTGGTTAAGGTGCTGGGTTACTGATCGGAAGGTTGGGGGTTCAAGCCCCGGTATCGCCCACCTGCCACTCTTGGGCCCCTTAACCCTCTGTGCTCCGGGGGTGCCGTATCATGGCTGACCCTGCGCTCTGACCCCAGATTCTGACCAAGCTGGGATGAGCGAAGAAGGAATTTCGCTGTAATGTATATGTGGAAGTCTATTCTATTCTAATTCTTTAAAACAGCTTGAAGCTTAAATACCACATCTTGCGTTTCCAGTTAGTTTGCTCATTTTCCTTCGAGAGTGACCTTGCTAATGCAAAATGATTTTATGTCTGCAAAATTCTGCGATCATTGGCATTTTGAATGGAATGATGTGATTTATAATGGTCTTATTAGCAAGTTCGAATAAATAAAACTTATACAGCATGTGTATGTGATGCTCAAGCATGTCTTTCACAAACCTGGTGTAATAAACCTTTATTTAGCAGTGATTCTTGTTAAGTTTCGGTCATGTTTCAGTCTCATCTTTGTAATATTTGAATATGTAATTTTAATAATTCTTTTTCTTCTTCTTCTTTCGGCTTCTCCCATTAGGATCCCACAGCAGATCATCTGTCTCCATACCCCTCTGTCCTCTACATCTGCCTCTTTTAACCCAACTACCTGCATATCTTCTCTCACCACATCCATAAACCTCCTCCTTGTTCTTTCTCTTTTCCTCCTTCCTGGTGGCTTCATCCTCAGCATTCTCCTACCGATATACCCCATGTCCTCCTCTCCACATGTCCAAAACATCTTAATCTCGCCTCCCTCACCTTGTCTCCAAAACGTCCTACATGCGCTGTCCCTCTAATAAACTCATTTCTAATCCTGTCCATCCTCATCACTCCCAACGAAAATCTCAACATCTTCAGCTCTGCTACCTCCAGCTCCACCTCCTGTCTTTTACTCAATGCCACTGTCTCTAATCCATACAACATCGCAGGTCTCACCACAGTCCTATAAATGTTTTTAATAATTAATATAATTATTAATAATTTGTAATATTAATATATGTAACATTTCTGTGGTATTTGCATAGTGTTCTGTTGGTCGGATGATCTGAATATTAAAAGGACTCTTTTATGAAAAGTGGTCGGGTTCCAGTAGTGTTTGAGTGTAGAAGGCTATGGTGGTCGCTGAAAAATAAAAATTTTTCTTCACGTTTATCTAAGTTGTCTTTTGTGAAATAACAATTCTGACCTAAAATAGAATAAAAAATACAGGTGATAGCAACAACGTTATTTCGGGTTCCATTTAGGTTTATGAGAGCCAGGTTCCTTCTCACATAAAAGTGGAGGTCACACTAAACATTTGCCACTTTAGCTAAAAAAAAAAAGTGTTTTTTTGGTTGCATTCTATTAAAGATACTGATCAATAAATTTATACGTTCATTATACCATTGCTGAAACAACAAATCTATACATTTAACAAAAGTGATTTTCAACTGTTCCATGTCCTGAGTTTCCTTTACTTCTCACTTGTCTTTAACATCCATCAAAATGAATTTTTTTTTCAGCATATTTGCACATCTCTTTAAACACCTGACCTGCGACCTACTTTGAGCGCTGCGAGATGCGAGTCCACTCATGGCGTAGACAAAACACAGGCGCTCACTACGCTTCAGGTGTGAATTCTAGAAAGTGTGAAACCGGTGAGCATTGTGTACTGCGGGCTTTTTCGATATTATGCTCTCCAGCTTTACTCAGGCTGAATGAGACAAGACCTTGAGCCTGTCACCTGCACGTTAGCGGATAAATTCATCTCAGAAAAGCAGGAGTGCTTTCCTCATATACCATTAGCATTGATGTCAAGAACAGATGACACAGCTGTGAAAAAAATAGAAAGTTGATTATCCAGAATCTGCATCCAGGGACGTTTTATTACCGGAGAAGCATTATTTAGAAACAGTATCAGATTAATTTCCCTTGGCACTCCGGTTCTGTTTTTGTCTCTTTTCCCGTGCATGCTTGTCTCGGTCTGAGGGAAGGGGGTGTGGCATTTGTGTCTTTCGGTACCCGAAAAGAAG
>NC_060894.1:7305000-7540000 GCF_014805685.1 Silurus meridionalis | reverse complement strand
TCCTTCTGGGATGACGGCCATGCAAACCGACTCTAAAGCAATGCTGGCAGCACTCATGCGTCTGTTTTTTGAAGCATGAGGACAACTTCTTTGATGGCCACTTGCGAGGTCTGTTCCGAGTGGAACCCGTCTTGGAAAACCTCTGTATGACTCTGGCTACTGTACTGTAACTCAGTTTCAGGGTGTTACTGATCTTCGTACAGCCTCAACCACTTTTGTGAAGAGCAAAAATTCTAATTCTCAAATCCTCAGAGAGTTCTTTACCATGTTGAACATCCAGTGGTCAGACAAAAACAAGAACATGATAAATAAGACATGTGGCTTTGCATGGTTACATGACGTACAGCTGTTATCACTTTTGTTGCCAGCTATTTAGACAATGATGGCTGTATGTTGAGTTATTTTCATAGGGCAGTAAATCTGTACTGCTAAACAAGCTACATATTGACTAATCTGAAATATATCCAAGTTTTATTTCTATAGTATTGTCCTTCAGAAGCTCATTTTTGTGAGATATTGTATATCTCCTTGTTCTTTCTGAACTACTCTAGAATCCAACACCCCACCACCTGCTGTTTAATGAGTTTAATGAGCTTCTCTTACTTGAGTGAATTTTTAAACCAGTAACTTTACTTGTACTCAAGTAAAATTTCATTGAAGTAACAATACTTTTACTTAAGTACAATATATTCTATTAGTCTCTCCACCTCTGCAAAAGCATCGCGGATATGACAAGACCAATCAACAACTGCCGTTCCTAATAAGATGCCAAGTGTGCATACTCACCAAAAACCATGACACTGAGTCATGTGAAGATAAAGCTCTTGACCTGTATCTGCATGATTATATGCACCATACCACGGTCATATGATTTTCTGATTGGATAATTACATGAAGGTGCAGGGGTAGAGCTAGCTCTATTAAGTGCCTGATGAGTGGTCCTTATTAAAAAACTCAGCGTTACAGTTAGACGTGAGTAAAAACCCTGCACAGACTGGAGACCCATCACATGCAACTTAAAGACGACTGAATCGATAAGAAACTGTGTTAAAAGTTCTCTTAATTAATATTGAAATCATTTCCTTTTTTCGACCGGGACAAGTTAATGCTTTTCTCTGACGAATACACGATGCTATTTACTTTTTATGTAGTACTTGTGAAGAAAAAGTTGCCACAATACATTGAATGTAAAATATTCTCTGGGCTCTTGTTGCAATGAAAAAATATACAGAATCTTTGGCAAAAAAACCCCAAAAAATAAGCTTATATATTCAAACTTAGCTTTTTGAGATTATAATCAATTATAAACAAATACAGAATCAAATCAATTCATTCAACACTTTGTCGGACAGTTTTCAAGCCAGTGAAATGCCTTGATAAAAGATTTTTATGAAATAAATGAAATCAATTTGCTTGCACACACAAAAACAGTGAATTTTTCTGCTAAAATCCTGTAGTCTTTAATCTCAGGTTAATCTGATTCTTTAAAGGTAAAAAAACAAAAAAAAAATTCTGATTCATCCCCTAAATAGCAACACTTATGCTCAACACTGATCCCCTCAAATGACTAAGCGACTGCCTCAGCATCATTCCCAGTCGGAGCCAATTTCCTGGTACAATGCAGGGGCTGAGTGTGGGCTGCCGGACCCTGGCATGTCTGCTGAACAGGTCAACATGGCTGGTGTCAAAACGGTGCACTGCAGGAGTGATTTTCTGGCTTGGTTAAACACAGGGGATATTATTTGGACCTGTGACAGCAGGGTGGGTTCAATCCATGGCAGATTCACCAATCAGAGAGCGCAGGGGGAAATGTAAGCGCTCCCTTGGTTAAGCCTCCTCATTTAGACCTGTCTATCTGTTTCAGTAGCTGTCTCTCTGTCCTGGCTCGGACCCCAACACTTCCTGGCTAGCCGGATAGTGTGAGCTCACTCGGCGCCTCCACACCTGCCCTATCTGGCTTTGGATCCTGTGATCTGCATTCGTTTTGGTTAATAGGTTGCATGGCGCTTGAGCGGCCCAACTCAGCAGCCATTAACGAATCCCATGCCTCTCTTCCGCTCCAACGCCAGCGTCTCCTCTCGCTCCCTGAGCTCAGGGTTTGTTTTGGATCGGTCGTTTGGTGGAGGAAGCGCTGGAACGGACGGGCAGAAAAATTCACCTTAATTAAAATGCTTTCGTCGGCCCGAGGGACGCGGGCGTATCGAAACTATCCAAAATAGCTTTGTGCTGCCGTTGGCATGGAAGAATGTTTGGAATTGGCAGGTGCGCGCGCTGAACCGGGCCGCGCTGAGTCAGCCTGAAACAACAGCAAAGAGGAAGAGAACGGAGCGGACTGGAATACCTAAACTAGTCATGCCTTAAATTGCACCTAACACAGATGCCTGTCTCGATTTCCTCCTGTAGAATATTGATAGAAGCATGGCTGAGATGCTAAACAAAATGTATTGTGTATATACTGTATATACTGTATATATATATATATATATATATATATATATATATATATATATATATATATATATATATATTTATTGCTTAGCACCAGAATTAAGTGCATACACACAGCTGCTGTGTTTATTATTGACTGTCACTGATTTTCTTATATTGTGACTGTAACAATAAAACCACGATAAAGCGTATCTTGTGTTTTTGTTTTTAATGTTAAATCAATCCTAGTTTTGAAGAGAAAAAAAATGGTTTTTTTTGTTCTAAATGCGGATCGACTATACAAATCTACACAGTTTTACACAAAAGGGTTTTGTTAATAATTCAGGGTTCCTAGACATCTCTACAGAATGTTTAAGGGTGCCCCAGAGGGACAAACCAATGGGTGTTAGATGGAAAATACGTGCTGCTTGTCATTTTTCTTGATTTAATTAAAATGAAATAGAAGGGCATATAATAGAAGTAGAAGAAAATAGAAGTCTTTAAGGTTAAAGGGTGAACGCTAAATGGTTGTGCGATGAACAATATGCCGGACCCTCAGGGGGAAAATGGTTGTAAAACACATCCTTAGAGCAGGACAGAATTGGATTTAAAACAAGATTTTTTTCATTTTGCGTTTGTGTATACGATACCGGCAGCACTATAAATACAGAATGTGAACGGCTGACGCCGTTTTAACGATGCAACGCAGGAAACAGAAAGCAAAACAGGTTGTTTTTCTGTTTTTTAAAACCTTGGGACGGCATGGAGCGATAATCGTTTGTTTAAAATAAGCTCAACTAAACAGAGGTTCTGTCTGTCTTTGTTTTCCAAATCATTCAGTTTCAGGATTTTGTACAGGCAGATAGATCGACTCTTAGAACACCATACTCGAGGGATACATTGTTTACCTATGCAGCCTGCAGCATTCTGGATAGTTAAAGAAATGCCTCCTTGTACCACTCCCACACACACACACACACACACACACACACACACACACACACACACACACACACACACACAGATGTGTGGTGGTGTATGTACAGAAAATGAAGAATGAATCCTTGCCTTACACACAAATCCTCCTAATCTGAGGCAAGTTGTTGATACATCCACTCCTAAGAATTCTTTTCTCTCCCCTGATACACTTCCACAGGGAGAAGTGCCACACACCCACCCACCCACCCACACACACACACACACACACACACACACACACACACACACACACACACACACACACACACACACACACACACACACACACACACAGTTCCTCAACCTGCAGGTGTGTGCTGTCGTCACTGCCCACACCGTGCTTCAATACCTCAGAGGCTTCATTAGGGCACAGACAAGAACTCGTTCCTCCCATTCTCTCCTCTCTTTCTCTCTCACACATACACAGGAGAAATAGAGGAAAGGAGACCAGAGAGCAGAGTAACACAAGGGCATTTCCTAATGTCGTTTTATAAGTACAGAGTGTTGCAGGCGGCCGTCCCGAGAGACACTGGAAGGTTTTTTTTTCACCTGGATGTGTGACAGAGGCTTTCCGTAAAGGTGCAGTCGTATCTCGCTGTTTACGGAGTCATGCTCTCTCTCTCTCTCTCTCTCTCTCTCTCTCTCTCTCTCTCTCTCTCTCTCTCTCTCTCTCTCTCTCTCTCTCATTTCTTTCTCTCACAAACACACACAAGCTCAAGATTGGTTTCCGCTCTTATTTAGATGTTGTCAGCAAGGCACACACTGCCCGCTTTAAGCAGATGCTCCCAAAGTTAGTTGCAAACCTTTGCAAAAACTTTGTTGGAAACAGATGTGCCGTTCTAGTGTGTGTGTGTGTGTGTGTGTGTGTGTGTGTGTGTGTGTGTGTGTGTGTGTGAGAGAGAGAGTGTGTGTCCATCCTTCTGAGATCTGCATCTCGTTATCCAGGATCTAGTTATTATAGAAAGTCTGATATGATTTGATATATTGTACAAACAATTTGAAATTAAATAACACTAAATTGAAAAAGAGGAACAGGACTGAGAGATACAGGCCACGCCCACTTCGACTCTCCAGGCTTCAAGGTCACAATTTTCTCACACTAACCAACACGCACCACCTTCCTTGTGACAGAAACAGAAGGTGTGCCCAGTTCACTCTAACACAATGACAAAGGCCACACGTTCTAGCGATTACTTCTGATCGCTCATGTGAATGTGTGATGATACACGTTGATGAAATCCTTTGCAGGGATATTGTACGATCTGTTACACCTAAGTGTCTTCCTATTTAATGAAAACCACCTTCAGTTCACACGCATGTTTGGGTTTTCTCACACTGTGGACAGTCAAGAAGCTAATGTGCCAACTCTGTAGTTTAGGATTATACTCTGCAAGTTAGTAATAAGTCGCTAAAGTGTTTTGCAGAAAATACACATAATGAAATGTTATAAAACTAACTATTTTCTTCTCCTTCTCTTGGCTTCTCCCATTAGGGGTTGCCACAGCGGATCATCAGTCTCTACGCCACTCTGTCCTCCACATCTGCCTCTTTCAAACCAGCTACCTGCATGTCTTCCCTCACCACATCCATAAACCTCCTCTTTGGTCTTCCTTTTTTCCTCCTTCCTGGCAGCTCCATCCTCAGCATTCTCCTACCGATATACCCCATGTCCCTCTTCTACACATGTCCAAACCATCTCAATCGGTCCTCTCTCACCTTGTCCCCAAAACATCCTACATGCGCTGTCCCTCTAATAAACTCGTTTCTAATCCTGTCCATCCTCATCACTCCCAATGACAATTTCAACATCTTCAGCTCTGCTACCTCCAGCTCCACCTCCTGTCTTTTACTCAATAAGACTGTAATTATTATACTTGGTCTATTCTGACCAAGAGTCATCTCTATATAGTTTATCCATAAAAGCTGAAGGTGTGTATGTGTGCGTTTCAGGGATCTCCATAACTGAGGCAAATGTGATTCGCATCTCGACGCATAGCCGACAGTACGGTACATTAAAGATAAATATGAAGCCGATACGATTTACCCCGATTACAGTGCAGTACGATCCGATTTGATTCAACACAATGCGATTCAATGCAATGCCATGCAATTGAAAAAAATGATGCTATGCAATTCAATATGATACAGATTGGTACAGACTCGAGATTTTTACTTTGGTTCAGACAGACTCTCAAGACACGCCTCAGTCTCCGTAGTGTTGTGATACGTCGTATTCACGTAGCAGCAGCTCTGGAGAAACAGTTCAGCAAGGAGAAATCGATCTACATACCAAATACTGGTCACAAATTATTGGTCACTTTCTAAATGATAAAAGTATTGCGCATCTACAGTACTAATAATTATATATATATATATATATATATATATATATATATATATATATATATATATATATATATATATATAAATAAATCGTTTTTTACCGACGGAAAATTTTTAAAAAAAACGATGCGTTGCGATACAAATGCCAACTTGTAACCGATGTGCGCTTTTTTTAAATCGATGCATCACATCGTTAACTTTTATGCCGGATCACTGATCCGAATTGGTGAATCTTACCATCCCTGCTGCGTTTCCTCGGCACAGGTTGAATGGTGACAGCGTAATTTTGGATCACATTTGGCTGTCCACAAAAAGCCGTGCTGGAGAAGAGCCTGCCACTCAAAGAGCATTGGATCTCTCAAAATGGCGCTTTCACACATCACCTGTCACCAGGAGCCGTTCTGCAGAAACGTGTGCACACACTCCACAAAGCGACGGGGGGAAATACCCACAGGCCGTATTTCATTTCCGCGGGCCCGTGGTCGTGTTTAAGGATTGTACCAGGAACAAGTTATTAAGGGCCCTTTCTTAGGTTAATACACATTTACCGGAGGGGAGTAAAAAAAAAAAATCCAATATATCCCAGCAAATGGGTCTTTTAGAGAGGATGATATTTTTAAAGGGCCGGATTCTGAAGGAGGAGGTGTGTCGAGGTGACGATGACTTGCGCCAGCGCCTTTAGACGGAGTGTTAAATCTGAAAGCGGTGTGAATGACGGGCGTCTCATCTTCACACTGTTGACACAACAGGGACGAGGAAAATTGCTGCCGTCTGTCTGGAATTCCTCGCAACTGGATTTGATCTTGCAAACAAGTCGACTATTAAACAGGAGCGGTGAAAGGGGTTTCGGGAAAACACCCATCAGCAGAATGACAGAGGATGAAGAAAATTACATTTCATGGAGGATTGAAGGTTTTTACAGCCAGTATTCACATCTATACAACGTAAAACACTTACAGATGTTCCAATGAATTAACGTGACCCAAGTAAACAAATGATTGAGGTGAAGCTGTGTGGTAAAATGTAAAAAAAAAAAAAAAAAGGCCTGGTCTGCTGGAGAAGCGGTGGACAAAGTTGAGTTAAAGTAGAGATACACTTGGTAAAATATTACTTCAGCAAAAGTGCACATTACCATCATTTATTACGGCAATAATGTCCTATTATTAAGACTCTTCGCTTAATCGACTCAGTTTATGTAAAAAGACTTTAAATGTTACTCTCAGCACAGCAATCTATTAATAGAATGATATTAATGAGTCCAACTCGGATATCTATTCAAATAATCATGAGCACAAATCCTCCTTTTCAACTACTTCAAGAAATTTGCATAAATAAGGCCACGGGTGTTGTGGTAATTTTAAGTCAGGAGTTTCTTCCATCATTTATTCCTCTAAAAATGTTCTGCTTGCTGTTGAACCTACACTGAACTATAGATTGGTGATAAGTAGATACCACCAAGCGACAGTCAAAACGAGTTTAAAACACTTTTCTCGCTTTACACTGATTGGTGGCTTTCTGTGTGCTTGACCAGTAAAAGCTTTTTTCGCAAAAAAAAAAAATAATAATAATTTCCAAATGAACATACTTCAGTAAAGTACAGATACGCAAAAAAAAGCTACTTAAGTACAGCAACGAATTACATTTACTTCGTTACTGTCCATCGCTGTGCTGGAGGATGGTTAACCAGTACGTTCCTCTGCTCCCAGAAGCCTCACAGACCCACTGAGTGTATAAAGGGCAGGGGAATATGACATCTCTGCTCTAACAGGTCTTTCTTTCCCTTTACAGTAGCTCATCTCCTTCACTAGAGTCATTGTCTTCGAGGCTCTCTGACTGTTCTCTTATTAAAACTAGCTCAGTAGCTGAGTCAGAGCTGCAGCTCACGAAACCTGATTACGCTACTTCAGGAAATGCCTCAAATACACTGACGGAGGTTTGTCAGCATTACTGCACTATATGTAGTGCCTGTCCACCGTCAGAGTCTCAGCAACCGCCTCTAACCATCTATAAACTACTGTATTAGCTCAAAAGCCGGTCTTCCATCACCTCCTGAAGCCTCAAACGTATACAATTTCATGACCCGGTTCAAAGGCGAACCTTGTGACGAAGCCCCGGGGCAGACTTGCTGCGACAGGAGGAATAGAACATGAAACGATGAATGGATGTTGTCAGACTCTCAAACTCTTCTCGTTCACGGATCCCTGCCGTCGCACCCAACCCCTGCGCTTTGTTCTCTTTACAGATTCTCAAACAATTTGATTTGTATCGCACTTTTAACAGCAGACAGTGTCACACAGCAGATATGCAAATCAGGATCGAGATTTAAATCTGCAATCAACAAGCCAGAGGTGAAAGTCGCAGGAAAAGAAAAAAGCGATGACAGGATGAAGAAACCTCTAGAGGAACCACAATCAGGAGCAGTTTATTTTAAAGAGGTACATCTTGACTGCAAGTTCACCGAAATCCAGACTTCCTGCTGCTTTTCTTTGGTATGGATTTTGTCGCAAGACAATGAGAAGATAATCATTAAAAAGAAAAGAAAGATCTAAAAAAAAAGAAAGAAAATAAGGATTTTGACCATATATCATCAAAGCTGGATTAAAAAAAAAACATGGCCTGTATCGAAGTAAAAGGAAGTCAGACAGCGTGTCTTTTTGTGGTTCAGACTACTCAAATCAGATATGCAAAAAAAGGAAAAAATAAAATCGGATTTGTGCGACCTGTCTGCACATAGCGACAGTGGTAGAGCGTGCTGCGTGGATTTGTCCACCCGCTCACTGTGGATAAAAGCGTGCGCTGAATGAATAAATAGAATGCGAGAAAGGCTTCGGCGCCTGCCGGAAGCCACGCGTGCTTCATATGGCGCTGGAATGAACGGAAACGAAGGCTGACCATTAGGCAAATGGAAGACTCCTAAACACGGAAAGTGTGAGGTGATGCATGGGCTAGCGAATGTAAAGCTATGAAAATATCCACCTGTAACCAAAAGGATATCGGATCAAAACCTCAGTCTGCCCAGGCTCCGGGCCTGCGCATGCCGCGTAACCATCGAGCCCGCTAACTACCTTTTCTGTCATGGAAGCAGCCCGAGCAAAACAAACATTACTTCCTGTACACACTCGCTTGTTTGTGTTCACCGAGGCAGGAAGTCAGGTCCAGCGACGCTAATGGACATCAACACTGGTTTTATTCGCTACGCCTGAACAGCTCGAACGTTGTTATTAAACACTAGCGCTTGGGCAGGTATGCTAAATGAAATGTTATGAAGTCTGGGAAGGCGCGCTCGCCACCAGCCACGCAACCCCCTGTGCCATTTACAGAATCTTAATGCGCACAAAATGTCAGGCGCGATATCAGATTACCGACGGCGCCAAAACAAATTTCCTGTCACTAAACAAGTCGTCTTTTATTTTATTTATTTCCTTTTTTTTTTTTTTTTTTATAAACTACCAACGTTCCTGTCTTTCTACTGAAGTGTCCACAAACAGCCAGAGGTGTCTGTGCTTTTTTCTCCCCCTTTACTTTCACTTTCGGGGGCGCTTCTGTTGCAATATTGCCGAAGCGATTACAAGATGATCGTAAATAATGATTAAAAGCTGACAACCATCGTTCCCTCATCCTTCCCATGCTGGACTGTGTGTATCTGTAGGCTTCAGGAACAGATATCCCACTTCGAATACCTTGGTGCTAGGGTGAACCCACCTAATAGACACCCCTTGTACTTTGTAATTAGTGATTAGGTGCAAGTGTTGTACATTTGATTCGCTCAATAGAGTAACGCTTTGGAGCATTTACCATAGAGAAGGTGATGGCACAACCCCAGTGATAAGAAGAACTACAATCCTGACAATGGGACAATGGGGAAACTTGGGGAAGTGGTAGCTCAATGGATAAGATGTTGGACATCTGATTGGAAGGTCATGGGTTCAAAGCCCAGCACTAGCAAGCTGCTGAGCCCTTGAGCAAGGCCCTTAAACCTCATTCGCCCAGGAACTGAGAATAAATATAAGTCGCTATAAACAAATGCCATAGATGTGAATGTAAACGTACAATGCTTCTGCCTAAAGCCTTTCTTGGTCACCAGAATAGTTTCTGGGAGATGGTTGTTTTTCGATTACAAAAAACTACGACATGATATCGGAAAGTCCATGTTCTTCGTTACACACTTGTTAACACCATAACCTGCCACGTCATCGAGGAGCTGGACGATTGGAGCAGTTTTCCCCGGAACGCCACACTCCACCCCTTATGAAGTGCTTCAGGAGCGTGGTCAGCTTGAGCGTTTCGAGTCGAAATTCCGGTTTGAAAAGAAGTCCCCTCCAGCAAGACTCTTCCTCCCTTCAGTCTTCCCTCAGGTGCAAAGCGAGTAAAAAAAGAGTTTTCAGGTACTCCTATATGTTTATACAGCAACTGAAACGTGTCCAGACTTTCGACACGGGGGCCAGTCGGAGTATAAACTCGGCGTAGGTCGTTTATTTCTAAAGATCGATTCCTTTTTTCACGCAAACATTCGAGAAAAGAGCGAAAGGCAATAAGGGTAGATAAAACGAGTGTGTTCGAGCGCGCCGAGGCCTTATGTAGGAGCAGCGGGAGAAATCCACTTGCTCTAAAGCTGCCTGGGATTTACACCTGAGTCATGCCGAGTCGTCGGCTCAGCAAAGCTTCTATACCTGTCAAACACACACTCTGGCACACGTTCGTTCTGCATCCTAATACAGATGACACACAGACTGCAGACAGCTCGGAGTGTATGAGGGGTGTGTGAATGTGTGTGTGGGTGAGGTAAAAGGTGCTTTGAAAGGAAAAGTGAGCATGTGTGACCCTGGTGCTCCATTTTCCCAACCACCTTTTTCCCCTCCATTACAGCATGACACCAACATACACGTTTGTCTTACTATTCTTGAAAGGACATTTCATTGAGAGAATCGTGGCCAAAATCTGGACTTTTTACTGAAGAAAAAAAAAATCGGGATATTTCAACGTTCCCATGAAGTGAGAATGATTAGATATTCACATCTTTGTGGAAACACTAGGTCCCCACTAAGATACAAAAATATGGCTGATCGAGCTCACATTGGCTTCATATTGGCGTTTTGTGTGCAAACATGCATATACAAAATCATGTAGACATGCAGAAGGACACAAAGGGCATTCGTGCGGTAACCGGAACGCAAACAGGAGCGTGCAAACGTGTGCTCTCTCTTCGTTCATTACCCTCCCCCCCCTACTCTCTATCCATCTTTTTCCTCTCCTTCCTTTCATAATCAGCTATAATATACGCTGTAGTGGACCATTAGGTCATTAAGAAATGTGCTGGGGAAACATGGCTTCTCTAAATGCACTTACACAGAGAGAGAGAGAGAGAGAGAGAGAGAGAGAGAGAGAGAGAGAGAGAGAGAGACAGACAGAAATACACACAGACCAACAATCTTGCCTTCTCCATGGGTTGACCAACCACACAGCATCATGTCTCTCGCTCTGATTTAAGCAGCACTCTCAATCACACTGATTTGTTTATCTCCCCGAGAGTGCAAGGATTCCTCAAAATAAAATAAATAAATAAGTAAACAAACATACAAAAAAAATGCAACATAGAGGGAAAGAGAGAAACAAAACACCATATTATAATCAAGCCAATCAAGTCGTTCAATCAAGTGGAGATTTGCAAAGCTGAGATGATTATCAACAGTGTCCCAGCAGCAAAAAAAATAAAAAAAATAAAAAACACTGAACGCTGCGGTGATGTCACCAATTTGGCTTTATTTATACAAACACCGAGCAAATGACACACACACATATTTTTAGACCACACAAACACACTCACACACACACACACACACACACTTACACTAACCCAGTAGTCAGTAAGCAAACCCAAAGCCTTAAGCAATGAGCCAGAACTTCTCTCAGTTCCCTCAAGTACACGATTTAAGCAGCGTTGTTGCTCTCTAAAATCTTTTTTCTGAATACATTTCTGAGAAGATCTGAATAAATTAGAAGTTCATACAATGGCTGATTCTAGTTTTGTATAATGCCTACCCTGTTCAGCAACATGACAAGAACTGGATGCAGTCTGAGACTTATATTTACTGAAATGTTATAATTTTTTAATTACATATTGTTTATTAATGCAAAGCTAAAGAAATAAGTAGCAGATATGAAATTATGTGTCGTTCTATGAGGTAAATTGTGTACAAATGAAAAGAAAAAAAAAAAAAATATTGATAATGCCTCATGAGTTATTGAGATGCACCTTATCACTGAAGAATCGATGAGATGTCTTAATAACGTCCAACCGAACTCAGTGTATGCATATGTGTGCGTGTGTGTGTGTGTGTGTGTGTGCTGCATTGAGCCACTTACCTTTCCGAACTGCTCGAAATACTGCTTCACGTCGTCCACCACTGTGTTCGCTGACAAACCCCCCACAAATATTTTCTTCGTTCTTGTGACCATCTGGAGAGAGAGAAAAAAAAGGAAGAGGGAGAGAGAGAGAGTACATCAGTACACAGACATATATAAAAAAAGAATTTGTTCCGAAACTCATGCAAGGCAAAGGGAATAGTTCAGATACAGCAAGTCTCATCCAGAGAGATGTGACAAATGAATGAAATTGTGAAAGCTGTGACATCTCAGAAGGTCCCAACATTCATCTCTCTCTCTCTCTCTCTCTCTCTCTCTCTCTCTCTCTCTCTCACGTACACACACTCACTAATGAGTCATTATGGACCAAAAGGTTTGAACCAAAGTGCCAACGCCATGTCTCTGATCCATTATGAACCTCAAAACCACAGACTACTCAAAGCAAGACCATTTTTTAAGCATGTGTGTTAAAAAAAAAAAAAAAAAAAGAGGAAGAAAGGGGAATAGGCTTATATTTGACATTATTTCTTCACATATCCCAGTGATGTTAGGAAGCTAGGGTCAGAGCCCAGGGTCAGCAATGATACAGCACCCTGGAGCAGAAAGGGCTAAGGGCCTTGCTCAAGGGCCCAATGATGGCATCTTAGCAGTAGTTCATCATCACTGGCTTGTGTTCATATATAAAAAATTCTGTGTGCTGGTTTGTACAACAGTAGGTACCAGCTTCATCTATTTAATTAACAATGAGCAGCGCTTTCTGGATGCAGAATCACGCAATTAGTTTTTTTCTGACACTGTCGGTTCAAGTACCGAGACGGCAAATAAGAACTAATTACAGCACTTGGTGTCTGGTCTGTATACATCACTCACCAAAAACAACCCTTTCCTTGGCATTGCAAAGCAGAACTAGCGAGCAACATGAAAACTGAACCCAGATAATCACAAAATTGTGTTCCGCTGCCGATGTGGATCAAACCACCAGTCCACCATTTTCACAAACACCCTGGGGTGGGTTCATTGGACTAATCCTTAGCTTGAAAAGTGGGTTTACTCTTTGAACACACTAAGATAAACCTTACTAGTTTTGGCATCAGCTTGCAGCTATCCTGTAGCCTCGGGTCGTTCAGCAGTCAACCTGTTCCTAGCTGAATAGTGTAATTTGTACTCCTGAATGTATTGCTAACTGTGTGCTTTAATTTGTTTTACTTCTGATTAGTAAAAAGCCTGTGTTGAATGTATAAAGACAAGTGTGAATCAGCTCTCTGAAAATGCTGAAAGCAGGAATATGACCAGACTTAACTCTAAATGTGCTGATGATTTAAATACGGTTCAGAATTTTTATACATTAATACACTTACTAATTCGGATGCAGAGGATGCAGGTTTTTTATTTTTTCAATTCAGTTTTACGTGTACAATAAAACCCCGTTGTACGAGCATAATTTGTTCTTGAAAATTGCTCGTAGGTCCATTGGCTCGTACGTTCGAACTGATTTTCCCCATAAGAAAGAATGTCAAAGTGATTTAATCCGTTCCGAGATCTCATTCGATCGCTTATTTCCGCACTTAAAAAGTAATTGTAGCCTTTTTTAACAAACAAATACCGTAATGTAAACATAATTTAACACTTTCTCATGTGGTAGTGGTTGATTGCGAGTGTGAGACGCGCACCACGCTCGTAACCTCCTCGGTTTCAATGGTAATTCTATTTACTTTCGTTTTCACAGCACCATCACTGATTTTCTTGGGAGAAATTTTTCAAGATTTCTAGTGAAATAAAAATATAACACTAAAAAAGTTACGTTTTTACTGCACTGAACAACGAGAGCGACCGAGTGATACGTCATCAACTAAGCGACTGATGCGGCCCTCCGCCGAAAACGGGGAACCCACAGCGTGGGTTTGCTCGTGCCTTCGATATTTGCTTGTGAAACAGGGTAAAATTTGTGAGCAAGGTCGCTCATATCTCCGTTTGCTCGTACTATAGGTTGCTCGTACAATAGGGTTTTACTGTATTGCACTTTTAAGTAAAAGACATTGTTCCAAAGAGATAAAGAGGTTATGAAGTTGGAATGTATAAGTTAGTTTATCCCTAACGAGTGAACCAGTGACGGCAACGTCAGGGCAAAACTCCTTGAGATGGTATGAGGAAGAAACCTTGAGAGAAACCAGACTCAAAAGGAAACCCATCCTCATCTGGGTGACACAGAATGTCCATTCATTACAGTTCCAATGTTGAAGTATCTGTTCAGTGACTATACTCGGTTTCTGCTGGATGCCTATGAAGGTTTGCTTTGAATACAAAGCACCGTCATTGATCTCACTGATCTCCTATAACAGTGTAACCCAGTGGTTCACAAATTAGGGGTGTGACCTTATGTGTGGGGGGTTGGGCGAGGGGGTGATTTATGTCCTTTTCGAGGTTTTTTTAATAATATTTTTTTTGTTCAATTTGTTTATCAACGTATTTATTCGTTCATTATTATTTATTTATTTATTTACTTAATAATAATACATTTGACGCATATCATTTTAATATTGCAGGACACTATTTTTACACACACTTGCACACAAACATGAATCCTCAACGGCTCCGAGTTCAAATAAGCGTAAGACTGCTAATTACAATCCTCTATACGTTTCAATGCATTTTCTCTTCCCGGGACTGGGGTGTTTGTCTATAGCATGTCGCTGAGGTTTGCTCGGGGAACCTGCTGTCCCCACGAAGAGATAAATGCTAACACTTGTGCTTACACACCGAATGCACAGTGGGCCCCATTAGAGCACCTTTTCCACCCTGTTAAATCTCTGGCATGTTTATTTGTTAAGCAAAATGCGCCAGTTTTTTTTTTTTGGTTGATTTTTATTTACTTTTTTTTTTTTTATTATTATTTCTATCAGCCATCGTACGTCGAGCGTTTGAGACAATGATGGCACTAAAAGCGCACGTCCACTCCCTTTGCCAACATAATTAGGCAGCACGAAGGGGAAAAATCAGAGTACATTAAAGCCTCGATTAATTCCTCAGATGAGAATATATGGTGCATTAGAAAAAAGGAAGCTGGGAAAAAAAAAGCCATACAAAAATATGAAGCTAAGTGCACCGGTGCGTGTGAGAGCGAAATCGCAGTACAGACAGCTCCCTGAGACATAAACAGATGTGCGTGATTGTGTTTACGTAGCCTAAAACCCAGACATTTACTCTTACGGATGCGTCCTCGCACCTCGGAATATCGCAGTTTCTGCGGAAACCCGGGATCAGCAAAGCATCTTTAAAGCGTTTCTGCAGATCGAACAAAATTAAAACACATTTTCAGCCAGTCGTTCAATTCCAAGGGACTAGGGGGAAAAAATAAAAAATAAAAAAAACGGCACACCAGTCTGGCTTTTGAGGAGGGAGAATATTTGTGTGTAGATTTATAGAAAACATGTCAGATTTTAATCTTTTGAATACATTATTTTCCCACTCACATAATCTCAATGTTTTATTATCCAGAACCTATTTTTTTTTTTAAAGTCCAAGCCTCAGGATTGCCAAGTTGCCACTCTTGGGCCCTTGAGCAAGGCCCTTAACCCTCTGTGCTCCAGGGGCTGACATGACAGAATTTCACTGTGCTTCAAAGTACTTATGACAAGTAAAAGAGCCTCCTGTAGTTGTAAAAAATTCCTGACATTACCTGCAACAGCTCATGAAAAGTTAAATGCGATGTAAATGATGTATTATAGATATAATGTGGTCAAATTGCTCCACCCTCGATGAGATGTATGTGATTGTAGGAGAATCTTTCGCTTGACGTTAGGAGACAATATTACCATGAGAAAGATTTCCCAGTCGACCACACATTTACAACAGTGTCTGTCTGATCCTTCCTTGTTATACAACACACCATCACTTTTATGATCTTCCTGCCGTGTGTGTGTGTGTGTGTGTGTGTGTGTGTGTGTGTGTGTGCAAACAGGTCTAGGTTCCCTCCCTTGCTTCAACTTTGCATGTGAGGTCACACCATTTGGATGTTATCCAGCCAGCATGCAAATGCCGGCTCCAACCCCCTGCCCTGGTCATGTCTTGGTTTATCAGGTCCTGGTGAAGTCTGTGCACTCGTTTAACACCGTCCCTCACTTTTATCGGCCCTGACCACCGCTTTAGTGATGCTTAAGGTCTCCGGCGCTCACCTCGCTCTGCAACTCATGATATATATAATCTGACTCGGCTCTCACTGTGGCTTTTTCTCGTGCCTCTGTTTGAGTTTTGCGACTCCATTGTTATGGCTTGTGACAGGGCTGCTGCAGTGACTGATGGGATTGCTGTGGAAGCTGAAATAGAATCGTGCTCGGTTGTTGCTCCACAAAATCGTTTGGGAAAAGGCTGAGAGAAAGGACAAAAGAAACGAAGAATTCGCGAGAAAATAGCATGATATTTATTGACAATATTTTTCCCAATTCAAAATAAGGGTGGGATCCTGCCTTTATCCCACTGTTCCTGTGATAAGCTCTAGACCCTGAAAATCTTACTGTAAATGAATGAATGAAGCCAGTGTCAGATTTGACAGTGTTCACTTTCTCTCTCCAGTTGCCCTTGAAGGAATGCCAGATGCCAGGGCAGATAAATCTAAAACAGGCCCAATTCCTGTGACTATGGGGTTGGAAGACAATGGCAGCACCATGTCCAAGGCGTTTATCTCAACCGCTATGCAAGTTTGAAAAGCGTAAACCATAAAACCAAAACACCGCGATTTCCGAAGCCGTAAGCCAAGTCCGAGAACGTAAAGGAGTCCGAACCACGTTGGCTACAATTACATTCAAAAACAAAGTGAGAATAAAACCTCCAGTTAGCATCCCCTGCCCAGATCTATGGTACCTTATCTCAATCTTCAAGCTGCTTCAGTCAGCGGCACACACACACCTAGGGTCGTATCAGTCACTGCCATAATGCCAAACAAACTGGTGTGATTGAGAAGCTATGTTATCTAGCCATCAGCCAGGGATTTGCAGATGGAAGCCCTGCGGCAAAGCGAGAGCGAGGGAGATGACTGTGGTGAGATATGGACGTTATGAAGCTGTAAAAGAAACATGGAGGACACGAGAAAAAAAAACTTCTCAAATGTGGAGAAACGTGATACGGGCCTGAAGAAAAGCAGGAGACATGCTGAAAAAGCAATAAAAAAAAAGCAGAAGCTCATGTGGAGCCGCGAGTCTGCTGATATTCACATGAGTTTCTGCGTCATGGACACGAACAAACTGGGAGCGGAGGTCTGCGAGCGAGCGATAAATCCTCGGGAGAGAAGCCGCAGTGGGAGACTGAATGACCTCGCTCACTCCTTCTCCCGTGAGGACAGGGTCATCCCGCTCTCCGTCTTTTTTCCCATCCTTACTTTATTTCAAAAATATTCTCCCTTCTGTTTTGCTACGTACACTTGCGTCCCAGGAAAGACGGGATCTTCTGTAGGGTCAGGTTCTATTTACCAAGGACAATGCTCACTTCTGAAAACATAGTTGTCAATCAAGGGAATTACAGCCAATCCACAGAAGGAGAAGGAGGAGGAGGGTTAGGAAATTAGGTTAAGACTTTCTTATGTGGCTTTCGATGCAACGGGGTGAATCGAAAATCCTTTGTATGGCGTCTCCTAGCTGGACTTTCAGACATGGGCAGGTTAATCTGAGTGCTCGGACGTCACCTATCCAAAGAAGGCAGAGGTGCATCTGGACGTATTGGAGTGCTTTATCTCGCAGAGTGTGATGAACAAAACTCGGATGAGAGCGCGGCGAGTGTGGGTGAGCTTAAGAGCCCACTCTCAAACGGCATCCTCTCCATCAGACACACTATCTTTCTCACTCTCTCTCACTCAAACACACACACAAACACACCAAAATCTTTCTCTTTCCACTCGATTCCTCCATCAGCCCTGATTAAGTGAATGGCAGTATTTGTGGCCAGCTGATTACAGCTGTCTGACTTTGCCACAAGTGCCCTTGTTTTAGACAAAAAGCCAAAGGGAGTGATTTAGAGCGAGGTAACTTTGCCCCCCACCCCCGCAATCAGAGCTCTTGGGGAGGGCCTGTTGATTTTAGGAGAATGGTGATTGCGATGTGACAGAAGGAGGGGTCAGGGGGGGTGTTTAAGGAGGCATTGGAGTGATATGAAAAGAATGATTCCTTCTCAGTCTGACTACAGCTTTAACAGCATCAACAAACAGTATCAGGGCTCTGAGAATGCAATCTCGCTCTCGAGAACATTCCAAACTCTGTATTTACCCTGAATTTACACTACATAAGGCTTATTTTGAAAGGTTTTGAACTCTAGAGATTATCCATGAACATCTAAAATATCATGATTTACACACAGGAAAAAAAAAAAATCAGACAATGGGAATCAATCCGTAAGTCGTAAGGGACCAATTTTTACGATGAAATTCTACGTTTGCGATTTTATTTATCAAAGATTACGTATTTATATGTTTAGTGTTGCGTAACGTCCACAAAACCAGTAAAAAAAAATAATTTCGGCTTCTCCCGTTAGGGGTCGCCACAGCGGATCATCCGCATGTTTGATTTGGCACATGTTTTTACGCTGGATGCCCTTCCTAATGCAACCCTCCTTATTTATCAAGGCTTGTGCATGTCCCTAATGGCTGGGGTTGGTTCCCTGACCAGGGATCGAACCCAGTCCGCAGCGGTGAGAGCGCTAACCACTAGACCACCAGGGGGAAAACCAGTAAAAAAAATATTAAAAAAATAAAACCAGTAATGAGTTTTCAATCGTCGTAGCTGCTTTTATGGAAAATGACTGAAAACCATCTGACAATTTATTAATACTAATAATAAACTCCAGGAAAAGACAAACATACAAAAGAATACAAAAAGCAGAAACACGGATATGAATCGAAATAACAGCTGGAATGACATCCGACACCAAACAAGTCCAATCATGTTGACCTCCTATATTCCGAATTTGCATAAAAACTCATTTCATACGTTGCTTGTTGCCGTGACCTCGTTATTTTCGATTCTGCGTAAAACAGATTTCAGGAAATCTGCATCCAGTAAAAGACAGGGTCCATCCCCCTCGGTTTTATCGAATAAGCATTAAGATATGAAGCAGTGCAACATTTCATTCTAATGTGAGCTTTTCAAATAAACTCATTCTAGCCCTATGCGGACATGTGAGACGTTAATGCTTCCGTCTAGACCACGCTCTTTTTTTTTTTTTTGCTGTTGTTTGCCAGAGGACAAAGTGAACCTGAACACGCACACACTTTCCTCGATTATCACTGAGGTCTGGCAGAAACGGCACCTGTGCTCATTCATGCTAGTTGCTGTGGGTGCTTCTCATGACATGACTCTGATGAGCTCAATTACTCGTTACAGGAAGTGGAGGACGTGGTCGCACTGCTGTGCTTTGTGTGTGTGTGTGTGTGTGTGTGTGTGTGTGTGTGTGTGCGTGTGTGTGTGTGTGTGTGTGTGTGTACGTTTCTATAAATGTGAATGGGTGCGAAACTCGACTGCGTTTTCAGTGTCGCAGCTGCACGGCTGTGCTGGAAAAGCAAAACAGGGTCAGAATGCTTCAAGGTCAAAAATCCCCCTTGCGTCAGCATGAGAGAGGATTCTCAGGACTGCGGCATAGAGCGAGAGAACGAGAGAAAGACTGAAATCCGATTCCGGGGCAATAACAGCAAACGAAAATAAGTGCGGATAAGAGTGTGAAAACAAACACTCCGAGTCACCAGTGGGCCGAGGGTCTCTCTCTTTCTGCTCGCCCTTTTGAGATGTACTTCAATCTCAGCTCTAGTGTGCATAAATAGACCCCTAATTGCTAATTAAATTACAATTAGCGTTGAGGAGATGAGAAGGGGAGAGGCGCTTAGTGCAAATGCAGAGTGACAGGTTACAGCACTCTGGCTCAGGATTATACCAGGAAAACACACGCACAAACACACACACAGGAGGACCAAGGGGCCCTAATGAAATCGTCTAGCTTGTGTAACCTTAGACCTCCTTCCTTCTTCTGCACCATAACTTCACAGACCTGGTTTCAAGCTCAATACGGAGCACCACACAAAGCGATCTGACTGCTGTACCAACACGATTCATTCACCTAATTCAGTCCTTTCCATGTGAAACAGCTATTTTACCTCCACTCAGTACCGTTCCTCTAAAACTACTAATTCACCCTTGCTTTTTTTCTATTTCTAATTCACTTGCACTCCATGTTGCTCCTTAAAAAAAGCTCCAATTCACCTCCACTTGAACCTGTCCCTCCACCATATTTAATTCCCCCCCATTTTGTCCATTTCTGCACCTCTACCTAATCCTGCACTTCTAATATCACTAATTCACCTCCACTTGATTTTGTCCCTCTAAACGACCCATTCGATCCTGCTCGTCAAAACTGGCACTTCGCCTACACTCCATCCTGCTCCTCTTAAATGGCTGATTCACCTTCGCGTGACCTTGTTTCCGTTCATATCGCTTTTTCGCCTTTACTTTGTCTCCTTTTCCCGATATCGCTAATTCCTCTCGATTCGATTCCGCTTCTCCAACACAGATAATTCACCTGTACTTGATTCTATAGCCTTGGTAAGGTTAATTGGCCACAAGGGTGTGATAATAGGTCAGGTTCATTTCTAGCAATAACCCTCTTATCCCCAGCACACACAACCAACCCACAGGTAATTTCCAACTATTGACTGTTTCACCTTCGCTTGACGTTTCACCTTCAACCAGTTTTGTTTTTCTAATATTGATAACTCACCTCAGTTCCGTCCCTGTAACGCAGCTAATTCTCTGCCAGTATTATATATAGCCCTCTATCCTGTCCTACAAACGTGGCTTATTCATCTCTACTAGATTGTGTTGATTAAATATTAAGCCGATTTTGTTGCTCCAAATCTTGGCTAATTCACCACCGAGACATGATAATACGTCAGGTTCACTAAGGCTTCTAGTACTTGGCTCCCCTTGGATGAAGCTAATTCACCAACACTCAATCCTGCCTCCTGAGCTCAGCTAATTCAGTAGATTCGATCACATCCAAAATAGCTAATTCACCTCCGAGTCAGGTTCACCGACGACTCGAAAAATTAAACAACTTAATTACAGATGCGATTTCTCCAGTGCGGTTTTTATTACATCTTCATCTACGTCTACTTCGTCGAATATTGCTACTTCACCAGCACTCGATCCATGATTCACCTCCACTAAATTCCGCTGCTCTTATGTAGCCAATTCATCCCCAGCTCAATTCTGCTGCCGTAACACAGCTAATTCATTTCCACTCAGTTCTGCACGCACTGACAGCTCAAGGAGAGCCTAACGTCAGCACTGCTGGGGCTGCGGCTGAAAAGCCCATCGATAGCTGCAGATGACCTTCCCTTGTCAATCTTACTGAAGAGAGTCCAGCTAATCGATAGTTTTTGAAGCAAACTATTTTAGTGTTAATATACTACAGGCACACATTAACAATGAGGTCTCTCTTGTGGGGTTTTAAATATCGTTATTATGTCAAGGACAAAAGCATGATGATAGGTCAGGCCAGGAAAGATCAGAAATACAGCAAGGTGACTGAGCTCACCCATTTCTAATCTTTTTTTTCAGATTCAGGTAGGAGTGTATGAGGATTTCATGTGATTTGGTCCTAGTGAGGCAATGTGCTTGCCTCTCAGGGGGTTGGATAGGGCTGGATGGAGAAGGGGGAGGGAATGCGAAGTGGGTGGGCGGGGAGGCTGGCTCACTGGGGCACCATTTTAATTGGTCCTCTGCTCCCAGTAAAATCCTGCTGTCAATCTGCCCACACTGGTGGCCCCGGCTCCAGCCAAGTCACCCACCTGACTGCAGGGCCATGATGACTTAAACAGAGAAAGGGGGAAAGACAGATTCTATAGATAGATGGGTAGCATGCTGCCCTTGTCCATTCTCCTTGCTGTAAATAAAGTACTGGGTGTTAAGGTTGGGGATCAGCCTGCCTGCTGTGTCGGTGGGCACTCATCATGCTCCAGGACAACCACAGAGGAGGGCTGGAGCCAGAGGCCTTAAACTTCTTTACAGCAAGGCCATGTAGCTGCATACCAAGAAAAAAAAAACAGTAAATTTGGAAATAGAGCGAGGAGTTTAGACAATGAGACTGCCTGTGGTGGAGAATCGGCTTCCTCCAAGTCCCTCTTCAGTCTCCATGCTTTACTGTTAGTGCTGTTGTGGGAGGTTCTTGTCCCCGTTTACTCCTTGACTACCTCCTGCATTATTGCTGTTGTGAGCAGAAAGCAACAACAATCAAGGGATTTCTTGCAAATGTTTCCGGTGACAAACAATCCCCCTTTCTGACCACCGACTCCATTCTTCTCCCTCTCCCTCGCTCTCTCCATCTCTCTTTCTATGCCTCAGTCAGTCCCCCGGAGGAAGCGGTGCAGCTAAGCAAGAAAAACGCCACAGCTGTTCGAGCCTCTGGGGGCACAGGACAGATGAGTTAGGGAGCAATACCAATACTTCTTTCCCCTCACTCATCGCCAAACACGCTGGCACGCTCCCTTGCTTTCGTTCACATTAACTCATGCGTTCTCTTTCTCTTTCCCTCGGTCTTTCATCGCTCTTTCGCTCCTCGCTCCATCTTCGCTAATTGCTCCCAGCTCCCTTGCCATCCGAGGTCTCCTCACTCCGATTCTCCTTCCATCCATCCTCGAGCAGGAACGGCGGAACAAAGCGGCCGGCTCTTTATTTCCGACTCAGCGGGGGTCGCTCGGTTCATTCATCATATTCATACCTCCACCTCACTGCAAACCGCGAGGTCCAAGAGCCAATTAAAAGCGGCATGCCTGCCTGGTGCACTTGCTCCATCACAGGGCGTCCCATCAGAGGGAACTACTGATGGCGAGGGTGTTTTTTTTTTTTTCTCCTTCTTTTCCAAAAGGTAGGGTCCTTTCACTGAAATAGGCAGAGTAACTCTAAAAACCTCAAGTGGTAGAGAGGTACTTTAGCAGAAGGGACACGGTAAGTACTCTCGATTCAAATGCCACTGTAAAGAGCTGTTGACTTTTATGTAATGAACCATTTGGGAGTCTGGGATAAATCAGTTTTACAGAAGAAACTGCTACTTCTCTATTATGGAAAAGGGTCTGGCGGTTTTTACAGCCATCATATTTTAGATTAACATCCTTTTACCCTTTTACCTCGACACTTGCATCTGCTCTATTGTTGCTCTTACCTGTTTTAACGGATTTCCGTAGTGATATGAAGTCCCTTTTGGTCAGTGGCGTTAAGTAAAATGTCCCGTTAAATGGATTGCTACAATGCTGACCTCAACTGCCACCTTTTAGACTCCTATCAAACTGATAATGTTGTACATTTGCTACATGTCTGAATGGCCACTTCTTCCCCCTAGGGTGTTCACCTACACATCCATTAGCCTTGAACGAGTGATGCGCCTTGAGCCATAAGGTATCAACCACCTACCCAGATGCTCAGCTGGAGAAAGATAAACAATTACAATATGAAAAGAAAAACGATGACGCATCATTTTCTGCCTGTTTCTAATAACCATGGCAAGGGCACCTTGAATAACTACTTCACCAGACAATGCAAGTTCAAACCTGAGGTATGAATATGTGGAGAGAAAAAAAAAATCACAATTAATAAGACAATGTCAAATATAATTCGAAGAGGGTGACTGCAATTGGCTGACACCGAAGACACCAGGGCTCTTATTGAAACTCGTCCCTTCTCAGCAGGAGCGGCATGCTACACTAACAGGCTTTTGTCATCTCAAGGAATAAGCAATGAAGCCCCCAGCAAGGGAAGAATTCGCAAGCTTTTCTGCTGTCCTGCGTTGTGCACAGGAGGGCTGTTATTAACTGGGTAGAAAATGAAACCGGGGAAATGGAGAGGGCATTAAATGTGGCTTTGTAAAACATAATACATTATGTTTTTTTTGTTTTTTTTTTATCTCCCTCCTCCTTCTATCCCCCCTTCCTCTGCGTTTTCCTCTTTAAAAACAGCTTGTGGCTATAGCGCCGGCTGTAGATGAGACAGAAGTGGGCTTTCATTCGCCTCGCTCCCTCCGCCAGCCCACTTCATTCTCTCGAATCGTCCTATCTTAGCCCCAGGAGCGTCCTTGCAAACAAACAAACAAACACACTCACGCATACACAACGCTTTACATCTAGACTAGTGTTATCACTCTGTCGCTCTCTTCATTAATACGTCTGCTGATTGCGAAGCTATCCGAGTGCTCATCACATCGCATCGAGCAAATACCTGCTCAATCAAACCTTAAGGAGTTTATGGCACATTGCACCGCCACGAGTTAGCCCGAGCTGTAATCAAGAGGCGCAGAGGAGTCGTTCCACCGAATTACGTTGCGTGTTTGGCAGAGATTTGTGGACATTAATTCAACAAACAATATCAGGTGCTTGAATGATGGAGATGAAGATTATGCCAAATCCATCCAGATGAGTCTGACACGGCAAAGACTTTCACTTTCCCGTTGCACTGTACAATTCTGTGTGCGAAAAATTAAATAATGTTTTAATCCGGCAAATGTTTTTACCCAGAGATTCGCAGAAAGATTTGATCTCCAGTTAAAGATTGTTTACCAATGTTTTGGCAAGTATTTTATAAAAAGACATGTATTGCAACTGACATTTCGCTGAGGTTTTGCCAACAACATAGATCACGTTTTTTTTTCTCAAGTACTCTCAAATGCGCAAAGCTGATTGGTCGAAAGATTACGACCAAAAAGTAAATAAATAAATTAATGATATATGATTTATTCGGCTGTGTTTGGTCTTTAGAAAAATAAATAAAGGCTGACGCTGGAACAATGGCTGCGGAGCAAAGTGATAATAGCAAATAACTTGTTTTGCAGATGTTTAATTAAACATTAAATATAGCTACAACTATAATGCTGTTGTCATTCTTTATCATGTTGTAACAATTGAGAAAGTTTTTTCCCCATAACTGGCCATATAAAGAGGTTTTTTTTTTTTTTTTAATTTAGAGAGAAAGGGAGAAAAAGGGAGAGAAAACACACTCGGAAATAACCCATAATACCCTGAGCAACAAAGAACATGGTGGAAATTACAGGTAACATAATCGATGTTTCAATCAAGCCCTTGCTTCTGACTAAACAAAGAGCTCTTTTTAGCAGCTGTCCCATGGTGATTTTCGATGGTGAGCTACAGAAGGAACAGCATTAATTGAACATTAATTGAAAAAAAAAAAAGAAATATCACAAAAAGGTGCAGAGCGTGGGCTTTTTTATTAATAAAAAGTGAGGTTTATGGTGTAAACTGCGCCTTGGTGTTCTGCTACATGCCGATAGCGTGCTTTTAAACCAGGCAGGAGTGCAACACTGAAGGGACGCTTTCAGTCACACTGTTTATCCCTCAACACACTCCATACTGGTGTCCATTACAGCATATGCACTGCTGTTACGCTTAATCACGCTCGCCCTGGCAAGAGCTACGCATTCAAAATCTGACGTCTGTAGTCTCAAAACATAAAATGCAACTCTGTTATTAGAGTCAAAATATGCCTAATATACAGTAGTAAAAATAAAGACAGAATCTGATCTCAGAACAGATCTGAAAAGTTAAAGGTTAAAGGTTTAAGGTTAAAGTGCTAAACAAAGGCTCTTTGCTAATCCCAGGATTTAAACATACAACATTTTGGTCACTAGGAACCAATGGTAACTGCTGACTCTGCTTTGGTTTTACTTGCAATGGCAACAAATTCATCACATCAATTGCTTGTATCTGGAAGGTCACGAGTTCAAAATCCAGGATTGCCACAGAGCCACGAGCTGCACCTTAAACCCTCACAAAGGGAGAAAATGAATAAAACTATAAAAAGGGGAGGTGGTAGTTTAGTGGTTAAGGCAGTAGACTATAAAGTTGAAGGTCGTGACTTCAAATCCCAGCCACATCAAGCTGCCACTCCTGGGCCCCTGAGAAAGGCCCTTAACCCCATTGCTGCTCAGGTGTATGAATGAAATTAATGTAAGTCGCTCTGGATACAGGCATCTGCCAATGTCTTTAATGTCATGTGAAAGAAAGAAAGAAAGAAAGAAAGAAAGAAAGAAAGAAAGAAAGAAAGAAAGAAAGAAAGAAAAAGAACTGAGTAAAAAAATAAGCAAATATATAAAATAGTAACAAACAACAACAAAAAAAGAACGAACAAAAATTATTTCTCATCAATTTAGTTGTCTTAAATGTAGGCAAACGTTTATCATATATTCGATATAATGACATAAGAAATAGGGGTGTAACGGTACATGTATTCGTACCGAGATTTTTGCAATCCTGCAATCCTTTTTAGGTGTGGAACATAAAATCGGAGTTCTCTCAGGAACGTATTAAGTAGCAGATCGCAAGTTAGTTTAGTCTCCGCCTCCCATTTTGAGTGCATTTTTCAAAATTATTATTTTAAATGTTTAAAAACATACTGTATATAATATCAGGGGTATAAAAAAGAAACTAGAGTTAGCACAGTGTCGCTGTGTACCGGAAATAAGATCTGTTTTGTTTTATCTGTATTACCCAAATGGGGTCTAACAAATGTAATCTAATAATTTTTTTTTTCCATTTAATTTATTTAATTAAATGTATAAAATTTGTGTTAATTCAATTGTTTATTCAATTTAATCAATATAATAAAAAAGTGCATTCATTTGATTTATTCTATTTCATTTGTATAAAATATAAAAAATTTATATATTATTTAACCAAGCAGATATTTTATTTAAAATACTAAAATAAAAGAAAAACCTTTCAAAAGTTGAACACAAATGTTAATAATAAACTGTGTAAAAATAATAATAATAAAAAAAAAAAACCCCAACAAGCAATTTTATGTTTTGCATTTCTACCCCCAACTGTACTGAAACTGAACCGAACCGTGACTTAAAAACCGAGGTACGTACCGAACCGTGAATTTTGTGTTCCACCCCAATAATAAACATATCTATTTTTTCGAATACTTTCCGTGCTTATTTTAAGCAGTTCGCTTCATTGCAGTGAATTTTAAATAAAAAACAGACATTCTCCTTTAAACAGGGATTGTAGGACACTGAGGGAGATTCAGACACACGCGAGTAAGCTCACTTATTTAAAGTAATACAGGGGAAAAATGCGTTCTCCTGAGCTTTCTTTCTGTGTCTTTTGTTTATCATGAAATGCCAATTAACCAATTTTCTGCAAAGCATGCAAATCAGATTAAAGCGGGGCATGGCAGGACGCTTGTACGGCGCGCCGCAACGATGAATTGAGCGCACCGAAAAGATGCACCTTTCTCTATGACCCTCTACCCAGCACTCAACAGTTTAATCAAGCTCCATTTATAATGCACCACAACTGATTTTCCCGTCTCCCATTAGGAAACAAAACAATGGTGATAATTAAAATAATAATTGCTTTCTCCTAAAAATCGACACTGCAGTGTCCTCTGCTGCCAAAGGCTAATTTTCACTGAAAGATTTATTTGTTTTTTCCTGATCACCTACAGAAGAATGGTGACCGTTAAGAGCATCCTAATGCGAGAGCGCTAGGGCTGGGTTTGTATACACACAGGGACAGGGGTTTTTATGCTGAATGTTCATTTTCTATTAGATTTGTGGGTAATTACACTCGGGCGATTGATCTTTTTTGATTAAGAAACGCCCTGCCGAGTAAATTTACACTCCCGCCAAACAATAAACGATCTTAAAGCAGTTTTTGGCCTTTGAGAGTTGAGGGGGAAAAAAGAGCATATGTTTTAAAAAGGCTTGAACACACACCGTGTTCTCGGTCCCATTCAAACTAATAACAAAGAGACAACTTTCACTGCCAAATCACAAAGTCGGCTCAAACAAGACCAACCAGGACTGGGCCGTATGATCATATAACATTGCTTTTGTGAGAGATGATGCTACTTTTTTAAAAATACAATAACCTTTACAATAATCATCTATAATACCACTGTCATTTTATCTACTTAAATAAAAAAAAATCTAAGCAAGTAAAAAAACAAGCAAAAATATTATATATTTTTGGATATTTGAAAAAAAAAAAGACAGCCCAAGAAAAAATATAGTAAAGAAACCTGAATGAAGACAAAAAAAAAAATATTGTTTTCCAAAATGTTTGTTTTTCTCATACACACTTATTAAAAGTGTTACCGATGTGACGGACGTAATGTTCGAAGGGGAAAAGAAAAAAACATCCATTCACACCAGAAACCAAAATCGGCTTTGTTGGTGAATCTCGATTTTGAAACATTCCTCAGATCCAAACTTTTTTAATAATCAAATAGAAAGAAAAAAAAGCCTAAGCAAATATTTTGAAGGGGAAATTGTTGTTTGTGTGGTAAAGTCACCTTATGCATGTTATCACTTGTTCAAGTTGGTTTGTTTCAATTTCTCAAATTAAGATTAAAAGTAATTAAGACAGTGGCATTGAGTAAAAGACAGGAGGTAGAGCTGGAGGTAGCAGAGCTGAAGATGTTAAGGTTTTCGTTGGGAGTGATGAGGATGGACAGGATTAGAAATGAGTTTATTAAGGGACAGCGCATGTAGGACGTTTTGGAGACAAGGTGAGGGAGGTGCGATTGAGATGGTTTGGACATGTGCAAAGGAGGGACATGGCGTATATCAGTAGGAGAATGCTGAGGATGGAGCCACCAGGAAGGAGGAAAAGAGGAAGACCAAGGAGGAGGTTTATGGATGTGGTGAGGGAAGACATGCAGGTAGTTGGTTTGAAAGAGGCAGATGTAGAGGACAGGGGGGACGGATAATCTGCTGTGGCGACCCCTAATGGGAGAAGCCAAAAGAAAAAGAAGAAGAAGAAGAAAAACTATCATGTTACAAAAGTAACATTCCTAAAATTTATTTGAAGTAAATAAACTTTAAAAAATGTAATAAAAATGGTATGAATGACTGTGTGGTTTGACGGACTAAAGTTAATTTCCCCATTTCAAAGTCCTGCTTTTACGAGTAAAAGAAAGCCTAATTTCAACCTCAGAAAGGAACATGAATTCTTTCAGGTGCTTTATTTCCCATTGTATTAATTAATAGCCACTTACAAACTTAATTAATGACGGAGGAATTACGTCTCAGTATTTTTTTAGTATTCGTTTTCAAGAACTATTGTGGCTGCGATTAAAACAATGCCCTTGTGACAATGACTTCTCGTGGCAGTTCCTCGGGGACTCTGTGTGCTGTGAACAACATTCCTGTTATTGTGCGTAATCCATCACGGCCCCTGTGTTTTGTGACCGTAGTGGTTTTTGTTGGGTGCGATAGAAGTTATAGTTGTTTATTTAATTGATGAATAGGTCTCTGTGCGCAAGTTGTAAAAGTGCTGCGTGCTGCGTTTGCACATCCCTAAGAAATGTTTCGGAGCAGCGTCGCGTGGATAAACTGGACAAGAACCTGGATCAGATGGTTAACGCTTGATTTTATAGCGATTCCTTTGTTTGGATCACTTGACTTTTGGAAGAAGTCTCCAGAATCAGTGGTTTGTACAAAAAATCTGCTGGTACCACCAAGTCCTGAAATTCTTAAAGAAGGTACCAAAAAAAAAAAATAACTCTGACACGGGGGGGTTGCTTTTGCAGTCAAAAAGGCATGATGATAAAAAAAAAAAAAAGAGAGAGAGACTGTGAGGCAGCGTGGGAGCAGTCACCAGCTCGCAGCCCTGAGCAGAGCTCAACACCATAAATGTTAGATTCTGCATTAATGCACGAAACTTGTATTCCTCAAGGCACATTTTCTCATACAATCAAAGAGTATCCAGCTGCAGAGCTGACACTGACCGAGCCGGGGTGAAATTCCACTTTTTCTTCGCATGCAGAAAAACACGTGCAGACACACACACACACACACACACACACACACACACACACACACACCATTAGCGACAGGCAGAGAGACCCTGCTGCGAATGCACAGAAAAAGGGGCAGCTTACCATCATCAAGGTTATTTAGCATAATTTCTCCAGCACAAGCATTAGAGCTGAAGAAACAAACATGAGGGATGTGGGGAACGCTCTTAATCATCAGTTTTTTTTATAGACGTTGATGTATTTCAGAGATTCTTATTTGTATACAGCATTTTTTATTCGGCATAAACTGTGACATTCTTGCAGCATCTTGAAGAAGGTATGGAGTATGACATGAAGCTACATGTGTGCTTTCCTTTCGCGCACACACACACACACACACACACACACACACACACACACACACACACACAGAGAGAGAGAGAGAGAGAGAGAGAGAGAGAGAGAGAGAGAGAGAGAGAGAGAGACTTCCTGTCTTGGCCAGGCCTATTGTTTGGGGTGAACACACACCTGCACAGCTAGAGGCAGGTAAACAGCCATTAGAGTAGAGCAACTGCTTCAAGCCGGGCTTTAACAGGCTTATCAGAACCGGAGCTCCCAATGCCAGACCACCACACACACACACACACACACACACACACACACACACACACACACACACACACACACCAGTCTGGGAATTTGGATGAGGCTAGTCTCAAAATACCCACTAGCTGTACAGTACACATGTTCAATGTTCAGCCAAGATTTCCACTGATGCCTGAAGTCAGACTTATATAGCCCCAATATGATTTTGGAACTGTTGTGATGTCTTTGAGCCATTTCATTCTTTAATGAAATTCATTCTTAATAATTTAAATTAGTAGAGTTATTTTATATATATATATATATATATATATAAGATATGTCAATTTTGTGTACTGTTATACCCCCCCTTAAAATAAATTATTGTAATACTACAACCGCTTGCCATTAGCTAAACGCAGCAGTGGAGTGGTGCACAAAAAACTTTCACTCTAAAACCTTTCATAAAAATTGTGATGAAGTGTCAATGCTGCGCAAAAGGAATTTAGCCGTCATTACCAGTTAGGACGTCATTATTCTGTCCCGTCTGCTAATTTTGAAAAAACAGGTTCAGCCTTAAATAAGAAGTCTCCAGGTGCTGTTTGAACGGCCCGCACACCAGAGAATATTGAGGCTGCCATCGTGAAGAGCCCTTGGCGCTCTGTTCCACAACACGCGTCATTCGAAATTACGCACCTGTGTTGTAATCGCACGAACAGAAGGGACACAATCATGACTTGCAAACTGGTAATGATGCCGAAATTCCCTTTATGCAGCACTCGCACGATCGCCGTACTTCTTACACGTTTTACAGCAAACGCGCGTTGTGCACCACACCACTGCTCCATTATAATGATAATATTATGGATTGCATATTAATGTGGGTTTAATATGTATTACATGTATAGCATTTTCCAGGGTTGACTCACAGAGCATGCGCCCTTATTAGTGTAGAGCTGAATTCCCTGACACAAAATATACTAACGTCAAATATACTATAGTGTGCAGTGCCACTGTAAATCTCTCTTCTGTGTTCCCCACAATGAGGATCTCTGAAGGAACTCTTCAGGAAGTTTTATGAGACAGCTAAATGTGTCCAAATCAACTTGTCTTACATCAAACGTTTTTATAGCTAGCTAAGAGAGCTTGTCAGCACCCACTACTGAATTCAGACGTGAAGGAGGAAGATGGATCGATCAGGCTCCCACGCCAGCTTGTTTTGGCAGCCTCGCTCAGCACACAGCATCGCTTTCAATTTTTGATATCTGGAGCTCTTTAATAACTGGCAAGCTCAGAAAACGGCACCGTGTCAATACAGCATAATGTTGCGAGGTACATTTAGCCATGGGACTAGCGCTCTCAGGAAAAAAAGGGGTACCAAACTGTACCTGTTTACTAGGCTGTGTTTCGACTTAAGATATTTTCGAGTTACAACGGGGTCTTCAGAACGCAGCTGTATGTAACAGTATCTTTGTGAGTGTAAGAGGAAAAGACTAATTGCCAACAGTGTGGACTCATGATGACAAACGTAGCAGAAGGTAGGAATAAATGTGATAGTGAGGGACAATACAACTAATAATGTAACATTTAATCACAATGTAATAATTGTAAGTCGCTCTGGATAAGGGTGTCTGTAAAAACGCCTTAAGTGTGAACATAAACGTAAATGACAAAGCAAACTTCCAGAAAAGGCGAGCATTGGAAACTTCAGTGCGAAGAAAAAGCTGATGTTTCGTTTGGAGTAAAACGTTCGCACCTGCTGGGAGAGATGGACTTCCAGCACCTTCAGCTCCAATATAAATGTTAATAGAGTTCAGGCAGGGAAAACTAGGTGTAAACAAACAAATGTGTCGGTGCATGCAACAGGCCCGCGGGAGGCCACAGCTCTTCGACAAGACCAGGAGAACAGCTGAGGAAGGGGACGAGGGAGGAATCGGCCCTAGCCATGATAGCTCAACTGTACTCTCATTAAGTTCAATCTGTCAAGCAATCACTGTCTCTTGTTCCAGTCTTTCTCCAATCTTTCTTAAATGTGTCTGTATAACGACAGTGAATTCCCTTGGTAAGTCAATACTACATGACCTGATTCTATAATAACTGCAAAATAAACCTTGGTGAGGGAAAAAAAGGAGGGAAATATTAAAAAACATCTTATTACTCCCGTCCCCTGATGCAATAACTTTAATCTAGAAGAATTATTCTGCATTTTACATACTCCCTATCCGGACAGAGAGAGAACAACAGACATCGAATCGCATTCTTTACCTGCTTACGTCCACAAGAGGACAAAAGAAACGAGGAGGCGGCATCTGTGAGCGGCGGAAAAACTGCAGAACAAACATTCAGTGTGCAAGAGGCAGCATGAGTGCTCTGTTCCGACTTGTTCAAAGGTTTGGCAACCTTCAGACCAATTACACATCAGAGTGCACGCTGAGCTGCAGCCTCCACTGGGCCACTGGTATAAACGCCGGCCTATGCTTGTTTAATCAACTGTAATTTAAGGATTTAAATCCAGATCAAATTCTTCCTGTTGCACCCAAAGGAGCAGGAAAGGAAGGGAAACCCATCTATTTATTTGTGCCATCCTACCTCGATGGAGTTCCAGAGTGTGGATTTTGGGGGCTAAGCTGGGCAAAACCTGATGCTCAGGCAGATGAGCAGCTGTGGCAGGAAAGTGGCGTCTGCCTGCTGTAGCTCCAGAGATTTTTTTTTACTGACTGCTGTAATTAATGTTGCAGTGCTGTAGGTTGGCGCTTCTCTGGATATCCGCTTTTCCTTTGCCACAGATCCAAAGTCTGGCTTTAATCAGTGGGTGCATGGCACCACTTCAATATCTCAATTAGCATGTACCTGGGGTACGCATGGACATCACTGTGGTTGATGCCAATGTCAAGTAGAACCCATGAAGGGTGTGAGAAAGGGTATGAGGACCCTTTATTCCAAGCCTTGGAATATTTCCGCAGAAGGCAGTGTGGATGGCAGCCATTAGCGCATTTAAAACCAAGTTGGGACTCATTTCAAGACATTGTATACACGATGCTGCTGCTTCGCTACGTGATGGCCTGGACTGACAAGCTGATCTCATCAGTACGGACTCCCCTTCACTCAGTTCTCGAATCCTTCATCCACCCCCAACCAGAGTGCCGAAGCACCATGCTGATTCAAGAGCGCTAAAACCGTCTGCTGCACACTTGCCATTGAGAATCAGCTGTGGCTAATCTTATCCACCGGCTTTGTGCGTCACACACTCCTCCAAGCAAAGTGGGGGCAGGAGGGAGATATGGACGAGCAATTTACCCGTGCATAAGCACAAGCATTTTCTCCAGCTCTTCGCTGCTACCTACAAAAGTGCACCCAGAGACATTAGCCTAGATGGAAGATTTGCAAAAAATAAAAATAAGTGAGCTCGAGACAACTGAGCTGAGCTCTTCCCTGAGGTGCTAAACCTTTGGATTAGTCTATGCGGTTGCCAAGGCCTTGTTATGGCCTTCGTTGCTGTGAGAAACACAAATGCATAGAGGCCTACAATGCCCTCTAAACATACCAGAGAGCAGAGCGAATGCTTACAATACTTCTTACATGTAAATAAAAATCATACAAGGCAAACCTCTAAAACTTACAACTAGGCATCACGTCTTGTTAGCTAATGGTGGAATAATACTTTTTCTTAACCCTCTCCAGAGCTAGGGGCTTGTGTCCACTGCACAATGATGAACTGCTTCCATGATACTCTGAAGCATTCCATTATTGCCTATTTGAACTGCTTCCACCAGTACGATGATGTTTTCTTTTTCTTCCCTCCTTACTTACAGTATCCTCAGATGCAAGACAGTTGAAGGGAGCAGAGAGCTGTGGAACTGCTGTTCAGAGTGTCAGCCAAGAGAAGAAAAAAAATAAAGACAGACAGTGCATAGCAAGTGTATCTGTGTAAGATCTGTGCATTTCGCTCACCCCTTCTATCTGAAAACCCTCCAGTCGTTTAAAAGACAGAAGAATCAACTCGCTCTGGTCTTACACAAGAACCACCCATATTTTACACACAACATTCTCTCTCCACTCCAGTTCTGACCTCCGTGGTCGCTCGAGCGCCAGACACCACCATCTAGTGATCCTTCACAACACTTCAGACTTGACACTCCATCTCCTTGAGCAACCAACTCTGAAATAGACCTCCACCTTCTTCTGTTCACACTGCTCTCATGCTGCTGCTGTTATATCGCAATGAAAAAACCCGCTGACAGACACACACACACACACACACACACACACACACACACACACACACACATCTTTACACCCAGCTACACATGCTGCCCATCCTCAGCTTGTCACTCATGCCCTGAGAGGCGTAGATGGTCCTCACCCCCTGCCAATCAAAAACTTCACAGCTTAGAAATTCTCACATTTCACTCCACACAGGTGCCTTGCATACAGGTGTTTTATAGGAACACAGGATCAAAGTTCCGAGTGTGGGTAAAACGACTCTCCATGTCCTGCACCTGAACAAAAAAATAAGAAAGAATCAGCTAATCTCTCATTTTCCTTATAAAGCCTAATCTCTGGTTCTCTAAAAAAAGGCCTGCTGTTGAGTGTTCCCGGCTGCAGTGCGGCTATTTTGAGCTGATCGCCCCCAGCTCGCCATTGTCCATAGTTGGAAAAATACAAAGAGGGTTAACAGCCTGCAGCCGTTGTCACCAAACCAACGTCTAGCAATGACAACCTAGCAGGAACGCTGTGCGGCAAAAAATTCTCATCACGACCGCACGGACAGGGTTATGTCATAGCCGGATCTGGAAGGACTGCTGATGCGGGAACTGCTCGGAATTCCTCACGGCAGTGACGGTGGGCTGGCAGGGTTGATAGGGGCCGTGGTAAGGTCAAAAAGACTGGGGTGTGATATCTCTGTATCATGTCGCTCTTTCGGTCTTGCACGAAAGCACAGATGCTGCACATGTAAAGTAGGCTTAAGAGAAATAGCTATAGCTATTTCCCTGATTTAATACAATTCAATTTAGTTTTATATTTATAGCTATTTAAACAATGGACATTGTCCCAAAGCAGCTTTACAGAGATACAGAGACTATCAAATTTGAGTTTATGTTAGTGCCTATAAATTTATCCCCAACGAGTAAACCAGTGGTGACAGTAACCAGGGAAAACTCCCTCAGATGGAATGAGGAAGAAACCTTGAGAACCCGACTCAAAAAGGAGTCTGTCCTCATCTAGGTGACACCTAATTATATATATATATATAATTATAGTTGTACATTTTTTGAGGTGTACTGTTGAATGATGGGTGGAACCGTTCATGCAAATGTAGTCCAAAGCCATTGTAGTAGAGTGTTAACATTAATCCATCCTCACAGCTCTTGAGTTGCTCACGGATCTTGACTCTTGATCATGATCACAATTATTATTAAGTAAAATTATACAAAAACAGAAACAAAGTCATGGAGTAGCTCTGTGTTGCGCATAGATTTGCCAAAAAAAATCGATTCATAAATCAACTGCAGTGTTTAAGGCTCTGGGTTAGTAATCGGAAGGTCGGGGGTTCAAGCCGCGGTATCACCAAGCTGCCACTCGTTGGGCTCTTGAGCAAGGCCCTTAACCCTCAGCGACCCCAGCTCCTAACACTGATGGGATATGCAAAGAAAGAATTTCACTGTGCTGTAAAATTACATGTGGTATAAAGCACCATTCTTTACCTTTTCTTTGTTTCAAATCAAAACCCAAAGGCTAAGCGTAGCAACCTCGCTAAAGAATCTGTCGATGATTGTCTTTTGGAACTACTTACAGATTTCGCATTAGCAAGTCACTCAGATCACGCCGAGTATGAATCCAAGTCGTTTGGTTTTCATCGTTCAGCACTAATACCGCTAAGTGTCTATAAGCCATGCTCCCAAATTTGAAACATGACTGGATTGACTGTGGTTTGGCAAGAAAAGGTGGTTTAATAGCAGCCAGCTGTAGTCACATTTGATGAGTTGGTAACAAGTCTGCAATGCCATGGGGACATAGTGGGAGTGTATAATTGTATGAGAAAAATGAAATTATTTTACTGCACAAGCCTTAAACATACTAGACCTCACCAGCACTATGCACCACTTATATTGTAAAGGGTGGCACTCCAGCAGAACGGCAGATAACGTTTTTCACTCTTGCAAAACACACACATACACTTCGAATCCTGCACAGCACTTCATAAAGTTACTGAGAGAAATAAGACGAAGCAGGGGGGCAGTGCGGAAACAGATAAAAGCACAGTTTTCGCTATCACAGACAAACCACACCAGCAAGCAGCGAGCGGGAGGTGTAAAGCCTCACCTCCCTTCGCCAAATCTTAGAGATGGGCTTGCCGAGTCCGCTTCCTCCCCTGCGCCCGTTAAGTGAACCATTAGTGCTGGGAGAGAGGGCTGAATACATGAATGCATCAGCCGCAGCATCACGGCTAAATTTAGACCTTTTTTCCATGGACATCCAGCGCCGGGAACAGCAAAGCCTGAAGGACAGTAGGAACTTTCCACTTTCCGCACCGAGCATGCAGGTCAATGGGAAATCGCCACACTGTTCACAAGCTCGTTCCTCCCTTTGCATATGGTATTATCTTTCGGAAGGTTAAAGTATAAGCCTTTTAAAGCATATTGACAGGTTTTCTACGATGCCCGGGGTCTTGTTAGCGTTATTCACGAGCCATCATTAACCCAAAGTCCTGCGCTTTAAGAGCTCAAGATCTTTTTGAGAAATCTGTGATAATAAGGTCACTGTCTATATGGCCAGTTTTATTATTCGAAAACAGGACGACAGATCTTCAGGAACGTTTTTTTAATATTCTTCCATCTACAATTTTTTCCCAGAAACCCTCCTGCTGTAGACAGCATACGTTAATAACAATTGACTCGGATGTAATGTAATTCACATCTGGCCCATATGCATAAAGGTAAAGTGCTCAAGTCAAACTGCTCAGGCTAGCGTAACAGGACACCGTCTGACTGAAGAACTTAATCCAATAAGACAGATGGGGTGATTTTGTCCCGAGAGCTGCACGTGTGCACAGGAGCAAGTCTGGCTTTAAGGTCGACATGGTAAAGGAGCTCCAATCCAAATACACGGACCAATGCCGGATATGGGAATAATGGTCGGGTGAGAAGGAAGAATTGACAAAAAAACATTTATTTACAAGATGTTTCTTCAGAAAGTTTCTCACAATTTTTATAATTTAAAAGTCCCTATGAATGATGCAGCTAGCTAACAATATAGTGACACTCATCTCGCCCATGTACCCACACACGCATGTGCGTTTCTGAAGTATGGTAAAGTCAAGTGGCTGTACAGCACCATGTGGCGCAGCGGGCCGAAAGGAGCCCTTCTTTAAATAATAACGTACAGAGCCATTTAAAAAAACATTAGCCTGCCCACACGCTCAATTACCACAGCCCACTTTTGCACTTTGTCCCTGCATTGTGTCCCAGAATAGTGATTGGCCTGCGTTGGAGAGAGCCATGTCGCAATAAAGCCGCTATACTATTTTCTTTGCGCTGGCCCACAGTTGTCCGAGATAGACAGAGAGAGAGAGAGAGAGAGAGAGAGAGAGAGAGAGAGAGATAGAGAGGCAGCCTTCCTGCTTTACAAATCACATATCAAATACTTCTCTTTGACAAGCCTAAATGGATGTAATTACCTCCTGCCTCTTTGTTCGCTTGCTTAGAGCATCCGCTCCGCAGACGGCGGCACACACAGCCGAGCTCTGCATTGGCCCAGAGGAAGATGTGAGGACTGCACAGTAAAGAATAAGACAGGGGGAGAAAAAAAAACAAAACAAAAAAAACAACAACAAAAAAAAACCACTTTTGTGCTTGTTTAAACACGAGAACTGAGGCACAGGTGCGAATGCTTTAATATTCCACTCAGACGGAGTGAAGCAGGTACAAATTTGATTTAGCACATAGGCCTTCGAGGAATCAACTTCATGAAACCTTGCGCCTATTTAAACAAAGGGCGACATGCCTTTTTCCCTAGAGGGGGTTGGGGAAGAGCCTTCGCATGGAGCTAAACGGGGACGAGTTGACAAGCCCTTGACCAAAAATAAATAAATAAACAGATAAACAGATTCGATCAGAGCCTGCAGTGAGTCAGACAATGAGCTAAATATAGCAGTCACCTTCCTTTCCGTCGTTAGCTCTGGAAAGACTTCAGAAAATAGCTGCTGTGTGTTCGCATGCACATGCGGACATAAAAGGATAAGCGCAAGTCGAAAATCACGGACACAAATACAAAAACGAGGGAAAGAAAACAAGGGTATATTCGGGTTTGAACTGCGCTTTATTGTGTTGGACAATCCCCCTGACTCGTTTCCTTCACAGGACGAGGTAAGATAATAAACATGTCTGACCTCATGGCCTGCTGATCCCTAATTAGTGTAGGGACTTTATTCAAGAGTGCCTAATAACGGTGATATTCTGCAGTTCTTGAACTGAGAATGAGAACCGCGTTGTTAATGCATCTGTTCCAGGAAACAGCAAGCCGAATTGATTTAAATCATTACATCGCACAGGCCTACTGTGCATGTATTTAATGCTGAACCGACCCTTAAATCCTCAAAAACAAGAAAAGCTACTGTCGTCATGCCTCCGATGGTATAACTCGTTAACCAAACCATGGAGTCAGCGTGATTAATAAGGTCAAGTTCAGATCTTGGTATGGGTTGATATTCAGAGCTTCGATGATGGTATATTTTCAAATATGAAAAAAAATAAATAAAATGATTCGTCTCTAAAGGCCTACTGTGGCTGTAAAATGCTTGGCTCTGGTAATTGGCCAACAATGGTAACCCGAGGCAAGGCCATTAACTCACGTTCTGTTTAAGCTCGACAAATCTTTTTACCGACAGCCAGTGCTGGGCAACAAGCTGTCTGCGTTAAGAACTTGTAACCCAGCCACGTCAAGAGCGCTTGCTGTCTCGGAGAAAACCGAGAACTGGACAAGTCATTTGAAACCATTCGGAGCCAAGATGGTTTGTTGTGACAGGCCTCTCTTTCCAGATAACTGGCTTGCACAAAAAGGCATTGAGACAGCTATACACGAGCAAAGTTGTGTGGACGAAAAAAAAATAAAAAAAGACTGGATGATTGCTTGGGGGAAAAGACCGAGATTGTGGATGAGACTGTGGATGGAAATGCCAAGTAGATCTGTGCTGTCATAAGCACCAGACAGCTAAGCACTTCAACCCACCTGGACAAAAAACAAAAAAAAAAAGGAGTGGTTTCTTCTACAAAGGAGATCAAGACTAGCCGTGATGGAGTGCCAGTCCATGTGTGTGGGTGAAGCTGACTCACCTGGCCATGCCATCACAGGGAGCAGCTGGAGCCTAATCACGGCTGATGAATGTGGGCCAGCTTTAATCTTAGTGCTGCAGCGCGATTGAGCGCAAAGCTCGCGCTGCTTTGAAGTGGGGACTTCCATTAGCTTTCAGCGCTCTGATCCAAGAAGCCATAAGGAAAGCTATACACATACCGAAAAACACACACCTCCCTTCCGCCCATCAATCTTTACTGGAGATGCACCATTTCAAACCGAAAAAGAGATCAATAAAAAAAAAAAAAAGATGCAACAGACATTTACGTCTCTCCCTCTTCTTGTGCTCCGTAAACACAGAGTCGCGCTCGACTTCAAGGGCTTTCCCTCACTTTGATCCCATCAAATAAGACAATTGGCGCTTAGGAGGCAGGCATCGGCGGCGTCCCACCTGACGGGGGTGAGGCGAGGCAGACGGACAGATGCGAGAAAAAGCGGGACCGCCATCTGTGCTGGTCACGCAGCTGGCCTCAGACCAGGACTGCACTGAAGAAAACCAACACCAATAAAGCTTCCAATAAACGAAAAATAAAAAGAAGGGTATTTTTGTTTTTCCAGACAATCTTGCGAGACCTTTCTTTTTCCAGTCATGAGCATGTCTGGACTGGAGTTTTTGTTGTTGAAAATAAATATTAAAAAACTGACTGCACTAAAGTTTTTTTTTGAGACAGAGCGACAGAGATGCAAAAACAAAAGTAAAATCTAACCCCCTGACCCCATCCTCACTGCCGCTAACGTTCAAGGAACACGAAGAGGATGACAGTCACACACTCCTGCTTGGCAAACAACAAGCATGCATTTTCTTATTACCGCCCACCAAGGAGACGGGCTAAGGCATATAAATCGGGGTGAGATGCTGCAATGAAAGCAAACCAAACAGGTCACCTCCTGATGGGTGAGTCCCGCTGAGAGGCATTTATATTCCCCTGACATGATTTTAATTTTAATATTATAGAGCCATTGACCAAGCAAGATTGGATTATGTGGTGGAGCGTGGACTCTTCATAGCTAACGGGAGAGTCTGGCTTACCTCAGCAACAGTTTTTTTTTTTCCCCCCACCATGGTGGTTGAGAATTGGACTACAGTGTTCATTACTTATGCCTGAATATTAGAGAACTAAAGGCAGCCTTTAGAGAGAGCATGCTGTTTAAATGCATGACGCGGCCATAACTCCTTACAGAGAAGTGTGTGAAGCGTTAATGTGTCTTTCCCTTTACTAGGCAGGTCACCATGGTGTTTATCCGGTCCATCCCCCATATGCTGCCCGCTATGCTACCTCTCCGACAAGGCCTGGTTCCAGTTAGAGCGGCTAAATTTCCGCTTGGGCCTCTCTACAACAAGCCCCTTAGGTCATAGAGCTCATTCCAGGTTGTGACGGTCTTCTTCTAAATGTTTCTCTCAAAGAATCCCCAATACCACTAGGTCTTTCATTCCCGCTAATCATAGCTGCAGACATACACATATATATTGTATATTGCCAGACGTTTGCAGACACCTGGACATAAGTATATGTGCTTTTTGAGCATTGCAGTCCACATTTAGTCCCAATTTGCTCTTATAATTCCTTCCAAAATTCTTGAGAAGATGTTCCACTAGATTTTGAAATGTGCTTGTGAATATTTGTGCTCATTCAGACACAGGAGTTTTGGTAAAGTCAGCTACTGATGTAGGTGAGGTGTGGAAGCCTGAGGTGCAGTCAGTGTTCCAATTCATCCTAAAGGTGTTTAATAGGGTTGAGGTCAGACCTTTATAGCAGGAGATCTTTTAGTCCAACTTATGCAAAGCAGATCTTAATAGAGTTTGCTTTGTGCACATCCTGGAACAAGTTTCGGTACTAGTTCAAGTAAAGGCAAAAGTTCATGCTACTGCATCCAAAAACATGTGTATTTCTTCACCTTTGCAATAACAAAGAAGATAACAAAGAAAAGAACCGCAGATGGCTGGGAAAGTCAGATGTCCCACTACTTTTCTCCATAAAGCATCCTTATATACAGTATGTATATATATAAAATCCCACACACACACAAGCCATGAATAGTATGAAGGATTCAGCAGAATCGGTGCCGAAATCGCATTAACATAAAAGCAAAGATGCAGCTAATAAAATCAGTTAACGCGCCGGCGTGAAATTACTCATCGACCTTCAAACGCAGCTAATTAAATACACGAGCGTTACGCTGCCCGTGATTTCTCTCTGCATTAGCCGTATGATTTATACATTCATTTAACCATTCACGACCTGTTGGATCAAGTCTGGTGACATCCTGATGCCATGAGGACATTCTCCTGCTGAGATAGAGCACCACAAATCTAAAGGTTTCTCTACAGGTTTCATAGGTTTCCCAAAAACTCAGGTTCCTGCTTCTGCTTGAGCGTCCGAAAGCGTTTTTTAAAGTGTATACGTGAAGTAGAGCAAGCTACCAAAACTCTGTTGTTTACGTCGGAATTTCATTTGCTTTTTTGTCCCTGTTGGTGTTGTCTTTTCATTTTTCGGGAGCTCCGGAGAGATCAGGCAGGACGCGCCGATGGTCGCCGGAGACCAATCTATAAAGAGGAGGTCATCCCACGGTCATGCAACCAGGTCCATGAAGTATTTTTCCACAGCATTCCCAGCCATATTTGTTCTAACTACAAACAAAGCAGTTTTTTTTTTCCCAGCCCAAGATCGTTTTCAGTCTCCTTGGGTAAGACGCGTAGCTAATAAAAAGGAGACAAAATGACAGGGGTAAAGGTTTTCGCTGCAGGGAGAGGGAAAGGCATGATTGTGTTTTTAATAAAAGCATGGCGGAGGAGGTAGAGAAGGTCCACGGGGAAAGGCAGAAGGGTCAGGGAGCAAAAGCAGCGCTGCTTCCGTACGGCTCTGAGGATCCGGGCTCTCGTTCGTGGCCTGACCTTTTACTGCTGTGTCCTTGTAGAGAAGGTCCGCGGGGTACACGCGCAAAAGTCGCAAAATGACTCATGCTCCTTATTCCTATCTGTCTAACACGCCGTCACGCAAACTTAACCAACGAACGACCTGGACAGGGCACCGAAATGCAACCTTTCTCTAGGATTTATCACTTAATCATACACCACCCACTGTGCTCTTGATTAATTGTATCTGGATTAGCTAATAAATATGTAGAAAGCCGAAGAGATCGGGGTCGTTTTTTAAGGAGCTTGATTTTGTGCGTTGAAAGACAGAAACGCTGGCTGCTGCCAGGAAACAGAAGAGCCTGCTGAGTGAGGGGGGTGTAATCAAGAGCCTACGCAACTCAGTGTGTGTGTGTGTGTGTGTGTGTGTGTGTGTGTGAGAAGGAGAGAGGGAGAGAAAGAAAGAGAAAGACAGATGGAATGATTGAAAGAGAAAGAGGGAAAGATGGACAGAGGAAAGAAAAGGAGCAGGGGACAGAGGCAGTGGCTGATTGGACTGACAGCGTCACAGAGACAGCCAGAGAGACGGAGTGTGTGACAGACCCTCTCTCTCTCCCTCCCTCCCTCCCTCTCTCTCACATACAGCTCAAAGTCAGAGAGCAAAAGAAAGGAATAAAGTGAGGCAGAGAGACAAAAGAAACAAGAAGTGCAAAGATTGAAAGCTCAATCACGCAGTGGGAGGTACGAGATAACGGCTGATTCTGGCTTCCATCTGTGAGCCAAAATAATGCGGGTAATCAAAAATAAATTGTTTAAAAAAAAAAAAGAAAAGATAAAAAAAACCCCAAAGAAATGAACAAAAGGGGGCTGTTATAAGGGGTGACTCAGAAATTAATTCGGTGCTTCTTTTTTACAGTGGGAAAAAAAAAAAGCGAAGCACTCCTATTTGCCCTCCTTTTTTTTTATTGCAGGTAAATGTTTGCTTTATAAGCTCTTACATCATGGGTGTTTGTTTAGGCTGGTGATGACGTGTGAGTGCCCCATCCTTCACTTTTATGGCTTTTTCTACAAACACAGACTTTCTCTCCCACCTCCTGGATCTCTGTCCTCGACCTCAGCCGACATGCGACCCGAGTCTTAATGAGGAGCGAAACCAGAAATCCTTTTTTGTGGTTATCCAGAAAAAAAAATAATAATAATCATAAAGGATTAGCTCAAAATCTCCACATTTGTCCCCTGTCTTGCTTAGAAAGCCATCAAATTGCTCTTGTGTGTCTTCCGAACATTAGAACTATTCCTAATCCGGATCAAGAGCGGCAGAAGGAACATCTGCGAATCACGGAGAACACCGCCATTACTGACACACACATGCACATGCAATCACACACACACACAGCGCTGACTATGACAACAAACACAAACAGCTCCTCCGTGCAAACCTGACGAGCACTCGTCCTTGCTCAAACAACAACAGAGCAAACCTGGTCTTCGCTTTCCACTGACGCTGCGCTTCTGCACCGGTTAAACAGGCAGATAATGCGTTTGAGAGTGTGCTTTTATAAGGCACTCCAGAGAGAAACACGTGAGAGATGAATATGAAAACGTGTCTCCGAGCGTCCTGTCTCAGAGGCTCCAAAGCGCTCGAAAACATGCGTTTCAAAATTTTCTGTAAAAACAAACTCGAAGCAAATGATAGCTAAATATATGCTGTAAAATACATGATAAACCATCTAGTATTAGTCCCATCAGCTGAAACTGCTGTCAGAGCTGCCTCATCAAAAAATTCCGACCAATCAGAATCCGTAATTCGCTGGGGCGTAACTGATCCCTATTATATAACAGTTCTCTAGGCATTTCGCTCAATTCTTGATCTGTTCTCTGTCGATCCATGCACATTATACAATCTTTGACCTTGAGCGATGCCTAACAAACATCCCACAATCTCACGGTCCCGTGAAAAAAAACGTAAGGACCGCATCACGTTACTTTGCCAATACGGAGCCTGAGCACCTCGGAAATCCCCGATCTCTCCAAACGATTTGAGGCTTTCAAACTATGCTATCAGGCAAGTGTGTGTGCTGTTGCAGAGCTCAATCAGCTTTTCATCTACAAATACAAGTAGACAAGCAACAGCTCATCTAACAGTGCCTAAGCTTTGTTCAATTTCCCTTTTCTTTTTACTGTTGGTTTTCCCTTTTTCTTATATCTCTGTATATCCAGAGATCAGGCATGTCAGTGCAGGCCCTGTACCCATGTCCTTTAAGTGTTTTCAGACAGAATTCCTGATTTTATTTGCTAGCTTCAAATACCGTGCTATTTATCGCGCGAGGGTGCGTTCACACGTGGCGGCGCGCTTTTATTTTCCCACAATAAGTGCTAGTTGGAGCACCTTTTGTGCCGAAATGTTTCTTTTTGAAATTGAGTTTTGAATGCATCACCCAGCATACACACAAACACACTGTAAACTATAAGACTGTTATCAGTCCTCACTAATGTTACCTTACAACCTACAGGAAGTGTACGAATGTGGATTTGGAAGCAAAAAATCTGCAGGTTTTTCTATGTAACTTGAATGTATGCAGCTACAGATAAAGTGGGACATCATTGGCCTTATTATAGTTAGTTTGAAATTTCCTGCGAATCCTGTGGACGACAGTTAAGCGACTATGTCTACACTAATAGGTTTCCATTTGAAAAACGCAAATTTCTCACTCCGTGTTGGCCTCCGTGTTTCGTTCACACCGAGACAGCCTTTTTAGTCAGCAAAAACTTAGCTCTTAGTCACGTGAGCGATTCAGCCACAACGGCAGGTGACAATTTTCAGTAGTTTCGGCTGCTCTTCATTTTTAAGCCTTGTTAGATATTAATGTGTCAATTTGTACATACTTCGGATTGCTTCGGAATGTTTGCTCGCAATTGCTGTTTGGCGGTGGACGCAAGGTTCATTCAAATTCATAAGCAGGACAGAAACGTAAGTGGGTTTTTTTGACGTTTTAGTGTGGATGAGAAACTTTTGGGAAACAAGTGAAAACGACAGCGTGGACGCAGAGCGTTTTTTAGAAAATGCCGTGTTCAGATTTAATCAGGATTAGTGTAGGTGTAGCCTAAAACTGTCCTGGCTGGGAGATAGGGACACGCTTTCTTTGCTGTCAATCACAAATGTCTTCTAAACACTTTACCCTGCGGTGGTCAAGATCCGCTTTTTACCACTGTTGGTGAGTAACTGTTGGGTGGGAATGAGCCAAATGATAAATGTTCCCAAAATACACACACTGTTATTTTTAGTTGGGAAATATTTTGGTCTCAACATGTCGTAAATCTCTGTAATCCAGACCCTCTCGTCCTCCATGTTTGTTTTTTCTTGTTTGCCTCCTAACTTGATTGGTGGGGAGACCAAAAAAAAAAACAGAAAAAAAAGAAGGCACTTGAGGTCAGGCTGCACTTTTCTGCAAACTTTTAAAGAGCTCCATCGCGAGCGAGAAAATGCCAGCAGCGGAAATTTTAAAATGGGAAACAACTACAGCACGAGCAAAAACGCGGCCGCTTCCCGTAGGATTACACGTATAATATGGGAAACGGGAGGGAAAAAGATCTCTAATGCATCTTCTGGATCCATACGTAGCATACGCTGCTGTTCTGATTCTTTCTGCGTCGTTCACTATTTTTTTTTTTTTAAATAAGTCTGGAAAGCTTACACACAATAATATAGATCTGGATATCCACATCTTCCAGGGTGGGAGATTTCTTACATGTTTTCCTCCTTTCTATTTCTTCCGGCTGATTAATGGTCAACACTCAAGGCGGGGGGGAAGAAAAAAAAATTAAACGGAGAGGAGCAGAGGAAAGAGCATTGATTCACAAGCGTTTAATATTGTACTACATAAATAACAGACGAGAAGGAATGACGGCGGTTCAATAAGAAGCCGTCTCGTCTTTAATTATTCTATCCCATCGCTATACCTCACGTGTGATCGTGGGCACTGTCCAGAAACAAAGCACGAGATGGGTTTTGAGGGAACATTCGTTAGAGGGAGGCCCTTCCATCTTATTCGTGTCGATGAATTTCCTCCCTGGAACTAGAAAAAAAGGCGAGTGTTTAAATCAGGCAGGCAGAGTGTAAGAGTGTGTGTGTGTGTGTGTGTGTGTGTGTGTGTGTGTGTGTGTGTGCACGCAATGATGAGCCATAGATCAACATTAATTCATTGCCTTCTCCGAGCAATTAATCTTTGCCGTGTTAGGCCTGGCGCTTTTACACACAGAACGCACTATGGAAACTATCTAATCATGTGACTTATACCCACCAATTACATCACATGGTTAAAGGAGCGTTCTCATTAGACATATTAAACACCACACACACACACACACACACACACACCCTTAGGCTTAAAATTGAGCTTTATCACTGTTAATTTTGCAACATGCATACATTCCCTATTTATTTCTTTTTCTTGCTATGATAAGCTCACCCATGCGACTTCAGCAGCTGTACGGACGTCACGAGCGCCTCAAGTTTCTTTGCGCAAGTAATGACAAACGACGCAAACTGTTGCAGGTCCAGCTGGGGGGCTCGTCTGCATGCCTCGGTTTAAAAAAAAAATGGAAGTACAACGTAAAGTAAAGCACAACGATGGACACTGCCGTCCGATGCTGCGTGGACATTTTCGCGTTTAAGTTCCAGGCTAAAGGGGACCAAGGGGGTCAAGGGGGTCACCGGTTATAGGTTTCCGCTATATGCTTTCTTCAAAGAGTATTACGGACAGGGGAACAAAAAAAAAAAAAAAAACATCAAATCCTATGTAATTGGACATTTTAACTGTTTAACCACAGCAGCATACAATGTGTTCATACATACCAGCAAAAGTGTGTTCAACATGCACTCAGATTACTGACTGCAGGGTTTATTTAGCCTTCTTACACAAACAACTTTCCAGCATCGGACAAAACACGTCTCAGGAGCACAAAAAAACCGTAACCACTTTAGCTTCATTCGGCTGGAAATTGCCACTTTCCTAGCCCAAGGGAAAATGCAAATATCCAAATGTGCATGTGTGTGTGTGTGTGTGTGTGTGTGTGTGTGTGTGTGTGTGTGTGTGTGTGTGCGCACGCACATGTGTATGACTAGCTTTGCACTGACCCTCGACAAGTAGCCTAATTAGAAAGCCCCCTTACCCACATTTCTACTCTCCCCCTCATTAAATCAGTAATGGTCTTTTAATAGCCAGTGTGATCAAGGATCATAAACGTCACATATTCCAACGTGTCAACAGAGGATCCCATTTTCAGCCCCAGCAACTCCAATCTGAACGGACAAACTGTCTCCATCCAGCTCGTCTCCTTTCTAACCCGGCCAGGAAGAGGACACTGTGCGTAGGTGGGCGTGTACTGGGTCTCGTAAGTAACTCGTTATCCTCTATTATCCTCTGTTTAGCATTTTGCACAATGCTATTCAAGTGCACATCACACACACACACACACACACACACACACACACACACACACACAAGCTTCCACCCACAAAAAAGAAAAGCCAAATTAAAGAAGCTAAAAAAAGCATCGCAAATTACAGTTTTCCACACCAGGGCCTGAAATAGCATACTGAATTTGGTCGTATTGTCTTGTCCAATAGCGCTGCTCATCCTTTCCTCACAGTGGAAAAATTCAAGGAGGGAAGAATAAATTAAATAAATCTTAATTCGGACTTGAAAAAGATGTCGTACGAGCTGTATCGAGCTTTGTAAACAATAATTGTGTTCATGGGTCAAGCTGCTCTTGCTCAAAACACGTGCTTCAATAACAAAGGATTGCTAAAAGGTCAGTTCGCTGTCTCTTTCGATGCGTTGATCGGCGTGCGCGCACTTGTTTTTATTCCCCCCTCTTTTCTTTCTTCTTCTCCCTCAGAACACAAAAAAATTAAAAGAAATGGAGTCATTAACAGAGGAGATCTGCCCTTCCGCAGCCTCAGAGGAGAGAAAGTGACAGCGAGGTAGAAGAAGAGATGTGTGTGTGGGTGTGTGAGTGGGGGTTGGGGGGAGGGGGAATCACCCACGATCACCCGTGCTGTGATTAAGGATCATGCGATCAGACATCCAACAGTCTCCAAGTCCCCTCTGCACTGTTCCAGTCTTACTTATTCGAACCCTTTCAAAAACGCGACCCTTGTGGCCTCATCTAGCACCGAGACCGGTCTGAACGGAAACAAATAATTGGCCTGCTTTTCCTCTCTCGTGTTTTGACGTTCCGATTGCTTCCAGGTCCTTATCGCATCCTGCTCCGGCGAGGCGGTTAAGTCCTTTGCTTTCTCTCTCAGCTCTAGTTGGAGTCCCTTTTCTGTTCCCACTCAGCAGGCTTTCTTTTATCAATCCTTCACTAAATGTTTCCATTGGCTAATCCGGACTACACATTCCTACTAGATGGACAAAAGATTCAGCTATTTGGATTTTATTCGATGACTTTTAGTCAGCCCTGACTTTGGTGCTGCACACATCTCAGAGAGCTGAAAATAACAAAATGATAAATAAACAATGAGCCTTTTAAATATGAAGTGCCCTAAATCTTCTAGTAATGCAGCTGAGCCACTGCACTGCTTCAGCAAACACAAATGCTTTCATTATTTTCTATTTTTAGGGCTCCATTATTTTTGTCCTTATTGAATACTTCTCATCATACATTGTCATTAATAGCCATGTTTTATTGTGAAAAGGATTTCTAAAACTGAGTAATTTATTCGAGAAAAATTCAAGCTAATGCCAACGATATGATCATCTCCTGAGGACGCACAGGTGAATGGAGGTGAGATGCAAACTTGATGAATTTGAATATTTGCTTGAACATACTGGATTTTTATGAACACAATGTTTCTTGTATAAACGCAAAGAAACTCAATGGATTCAGGTTTTAGAAATGAAAATTAATGCGATTGGACCTGGAAAATGGATACCAATTTCGGAGGCTAGTGCCTTCACTTATCCATCTGTCCTTTATGTTCCAGGAGACGCAGACAGAGGAATATCTGTTCTCTGAATGTTCTTCGGCCTGTCCAACTTCACAGAAGGTACCTGCCAGTTTCTGTCATTAAACCGGTTTCTCTACGTCCTCTGGCGTGGGTCAGCAAGTCCACTCTCAGCCCACATGGCACTTCTTGCCCAGTTCCCTAGGAGCTGATTACTGTGCTCCAGAGCCTGTTCACTTCTGAGCTCCAGCTTGGGGAAAAAGAAAAGAAAACAGAAAAGGCTCTCTCTCTCTCTCTCTCTCTCTCTCTCTCTCTCTCTCTCTCTCTCTCTCTCTCTCTCTCTCTCTCTCTCTTTCACACACTCTCTCGTATATTCAGAACAGCTCAGTGAAACGTACAAGGGAAGAAGAGGGAAAAATGTATGCATTATTCAAAAACTGTTTAAAGCCAGGAACCGAAACGTCTGCATGCAGGTTAGGATAGAATTAATTAGCAGGAAACGGTTTTAAGGACGTGCCGTGCACCCGAAGCGGAGCCGGAATCGGGAGTAGAAAGGCCTGCTCATCTTGCTCTATGGTTTTGCTGCACAGAAAAAAAATCGGATTTCTGCTTCCAGAGAAAGAGCAGCTGGAGATGCCGCGGCGCCGTTCGCATTCTCAGAGCTCAATATCCGGCTCGATACACAATTCCATTTTTTTGTTGCATCCTCTGGTTTCATGTTCAGCCGCTGTCCGTCGCCCGGCTCATTGGCTTTGCTGCAAAATGTCCATCACGAGCTGTGACAGCACAGGCAGGCCTAATCTCTGCAACAATCTCTGACAAATCATTACACACTGCAAGGATGGCAGCAGCTGCTGAACTGCGAAAAGGCAAAAGTTAAAATGCCCCACATAATGAATTAAGGCTCGTCTCAGATTTGTTATTCTGGCGCATTCATCTTTTTTGCCACACACACACACCCACACATGCACACGTGCATACGTACGCACACACAGAGTAAGCTTAGTGATGAGGAAAGAAGGCTATTTTGGATAAACGTCCTCCGATTTTTTTTTATAAATGGGCTAGATTTCATTCTTGGAAACTTCTAGTTACTCGCTCCACATGACTTCTGTCAATTCGAATGCTGGATGAACAGGCAACCAGTCGCTGCAATTCCTCAGTTGGGTTAATGAATTTAATTAAGCCAGAAGTTAAACCTGAGCAGCAAACCTCATGCTTTGAGGCCAGACAATACAAAGATAAAATGAAGAAACAGTCTCCCGTGAAGACTACTTAGAAAAAATCAACAGCATTCTCGGAATTCTTAGCTTGAGGTAAATAAACTGCAATCGAAGACTTAACCCACAACGGCTCCCTTCCTGAGAGCCTCGGCTCACTTCCTTACTCCCACCTTAAAGATTGACCGTAGCTAGGAGCTAATTGTGCTATTAATCTTAATGACTAACCAATTACTTTCTCAAACTGTGCCTCTTTCTGTAGAGAAGATTTGAGAGAGGGAGATGGGGTGGGACCATCGCGTGCAATCGCTTCCTTTACTCTCGGTTCTCTGGGTTTTTTTTCTCCTTATAATAAAAAAAAAACAACAACAAAATAAAAAGTGGAGGGATGAATCACTCGGCAACAGACACAATGTGCTGTGGGCAACACATCTTAGAAACCAAAGACACAACACGAACAGCAGCCATGTTTTAGGTCAAAGGAAGGACAAGCACATAACTGGTACCAATCTGGTTCATACCACATTTCAGGAGCAGCTGCACATGTCCTTACAATAGACGTGGTTGTGCACTCTGTTAAAGCGGCAAGTGAAAAGACAGCGAGCTTAAGGACATCCTGAGTGAAAGTACAGACAAGAATATAAACATAAGTGACAAGTAAAAGGTACTGTAGAAGTACCTCTGTGTTCCCTAAAGGAAAAACTATGTAAATGTACCACAAAAGGTACAGCAGTAGTCTTTTAGCCCTTACTTAAGGCTCATAATTGGATGTTAACCACTCAGGAAGCTGCTGTTAGAGAATATAATCGATAACAGGGTGCTTTGATGTGGCTCAATATAAAGCAGAGTTAGTGTTACTACCCTGAAGTTGATTGTTTTCCTTTAAATCACTCCCTAAGGGTGGGCCTGGAGTCTGGAGTGCTTTTTTTCCTCTTACAGCCATAGCAATTTTTCAAATATTATTATTATTTCTTTTTTCATTTATTATAGAACAGCATGTCATTTTTTTTTTATCCATTTGCATTAACATGCTGTAGTTCCACTTATCACCTACATTATTTGACATTATAACTGTCTGTCCCTCACCAACCCAATACAATTAAAAAATAATGTAGCCTGTGGTATTAAAGAGAATTAAAAAAGTCTATAGCAAACAGCACAAAGCTGGGCCTTTAACGCGAACACCAGAAACGACATAAAAATACAAACATCTTAGTGGAAACTTCATTTAAATCATCGTATGAGCAATTCCACACGTATTAAACGTTTTCTGTATAATCCAATATTTGCACTAGTTCCTGTGAATGAACTGCATAAACAGAAACATATCAGAACAAGTGCTCTAATATTAACATGTGATGCGAACTAGAGCTGGCACTAATCTCCGAGCTCAATCAAGACCTTCTGACCAATCAGAAAGCGAGGCTTACAAGTATAAGACACAAGACATATCCCAGTGAGTGAATTTTAATGACAAGGTTTGTAAACTGGGAGGTAAATGTGTAATGCGTTGTTGTTTTCAGGTAAAGAAAGCAGAATGTCATAGCCTGTAGGACTGTAGACTCTCGTGGTGAATGTCCCAGCCTTCCTCAACCTAATCAATGCTCAAATATCAAAAATCTGCCTGGAAATGAGAACTTCCTGTCTGCATGCGTTCAGTTATTGCAATCCTCTTTCTTTTCCACCCCACACTGTTCTTCCCCTCGGTATTGATTGTGATGTAATTGCCTCTAAAACACTGGCGTACTAAAGCCACTTCCACTATCGATGGCGTGTGGGCGTACTGGGATTTTCACTCCGTGCGCAATCAAGACGCTGTCGCCAACGCCTGGCGTTATTAAAAGCGAGCGGTGGGCAAAAACCACGGGCAGAACATTGCTACAGTAATTCCTCTCACTGAGCCGGTTTTATCGGAAAAGTGGGCCAGACTGGATCCTAATTCACACATATATTCTCTCTCTCACACACACATACACACACATGCTGTGATAGTCTTTCGCTAATCCGAACTGGGACAGACTTGCGCCGCGCACGAGGGAGAATCCAGTTTGGGACTAACTATTTCATTAAAAATAAAAAATAAATATAAAAAAAATTCCAGCCTGTAAATGACCAACAGCTACCCTAATAGCACGCAGAGAATGATTTAAAAAGAATCCTTTCTCCAAAGGAAATGCAGCACATTGCCAAGAACCTTGAGGCATTCTCGAGCGCAGAAGATCCCGCTCGACCTTCAAAAGCTTCAAGGTAAAAGCGTCAGAAAAGCTAATACACTTAGAGAGACACTTAGCTCTCGAATACGACACTCACTGACCCAGCAACTATCCAATCCTCTCATAACACTCTGCTAAAGAGGGCCAGGGCAGACAGAGGGCAGCTATTTAACACACACCTCACACACTGCTTCCTTTTTTTTTAGCTACCTGTTCATGTTAGTTGTTGTAATTAAAAAAAAAAAAGTAGTCTGTGATACTCTGATCATTCAAGGCTGTTAAATTCACTTTATCGTTACTTATATAAAAACTGACCATATGATTTGATCACTTTATGTAGAAAGGGTATCCCTTAGCTCAGAATAATCAGTGAAACACAGATAGCTAAGCTTTTCTTTTCACAGTATGATAAAAGTGTTAATCTGAGATTGGAGTTTTCTATACTCTGATAGAATACGCTGTTACTTTAATTAATATCTTCACCACATAACCGCAGCCGTGAAAGAACAAACTTCTCGAAAGCTTGTGTAGCAAGCTTTTCCACACACTAGCAAGATGCTAACAGCAGCAACAAAGTAGAAGTAGTTTCGCAAAATGACAAACAAAGCTCAAACCCTTTCTGGTATACAGTGTTTCTTTTTTATTGTACATCACTGAAGCTTATTTCCTCACAAAATGTCCACAAAAAAAAAGGAAGAAAATTCCCTGTCAAGTTGAAATTCCCTTGGAGAGTTATAAAGACTTCCTCAGCTGTAGGTTTAGCTCATGACCTTTAATCAACCTAGCTGCTCATTTCACTAACAGTAAATAAAATACAAATTTTCTACTTTTAAATGAGATAAAAGTTGTATTTGCCTCCGGGAACATCAACATTAAAGATCTGTATAATTGGGACAGCTTGACAAAAGACAAAGACAGAGGACGTCCATGCTTTTTTGCAGCTCAAGGTCAAAAAAACGAGACAATTCTTGATTTTCCAACATCTGAATGAAGCTAAACGCAGCAGAAGAACGCACAGGTCCTACTCAGGACATCATCGAAAAGCTTCGGAGGAGAGCCTGGTAGCCTTCCATTCAAACCCCCGATCCCAGCTGAACACTTATGACACGACCTTCAAATAGCACACAAAGAAACATTAGTCCTCCCAATAAGTCGCAAAAATGCTTAATTATCCCTTTAAATTCACATCGTGAGGAGAGAAAAGATCAGTAATTTCTCTCTTTCTCTCTCCCTCTCTATCTCTGACAGCAAAGTAGAAAAAAACTCATCTAAATTTAGCATCAGATTTATCAGGCTGTGGCAAAAAACGAAAGAGGGGGAGTGTGCGTGTCTAAAAGAAAGAGAGAGAGACAAAGAGAGAGAGAGAGGGAGAGAGAGAGTCAGGCATCTAAGCGGTGGGCGTCCACAGAGGGGAACTGTTCGTCATGAGTCACGTTCAGACAGAACCAAAATACATCTCCGCCAGGCTCAAAAATAGCACAGTGCACTGACGCTGGCCTGGTGTGACACACACACACACACACACACACACACACACATACGAGACAAAAGGCCTGCCCCCTAGCAAGATCACAGTAGAGGAAGAGGAGGAGATTGGAATTTTTAAAAAGCTCAAAGAACCAAGGTGGGGGAGGATATAGAGAGAGAGAGAGAGAGAGAGAGAGAGAGAGAGAGAGAGAGAATCCCTAAAGCCACCCAAGCAGATAAGCACAGAAGTGCTGCAGGAGCTCTGAAGGACACAGAGACAGAGAGCTACAGCACATGCCAACTGCAGACACACACACACACACACACACACACACACACACACACACACACACACACACTCTCAACTCTCTGTCTCTCTGTCTCTCTCTTTCACATTTTTCATTCTTCATCTCCCTCCTCATTGCCAGCAACCCTTATAAAGGACAACCCTGTGTTTTTGGAACTTCTAAGCTCATAACTGGGTTTTTTTAGACACACACTGTCACACACACACTCACACACACACTCATTCTTCTTTCTCCCTCCTTATTGCCAGGAAGCCTTTTTCAGGACATCCCCATGTTTTTTAATCTTCTAAGCGTAAAAGTTTTTTTTTTCTCTAGCCACACACACACACACACACACACAGAAATTGCTGCTTTGTCCGTGCCATGTAAATTCTGGTGATGTGTTGTAATTAAGAATGTAAGCTACATCCATGGTTCGAGAGATCCTGACATACAGCTCTGAGTCCCCTGACCCAGATCATGGGTTACTGAGGAGAAATGAAGGACATAAAAATGTCCTCGCAACACACACTATCATCAGCAGACATGCTCGACTCAGTCGCCTGCTCACAGAAAGCTGATGTGTAGAATCTCTCCGTCTCATTCCCAGGGTTGAAAGGAGGAAAATTGATGAGAAGAGTTTTTTATTCATTTATTTTATTTTTGATATAAAGCAAAGCACCTCCACCATTTTGCATGCGATATCTATTGATGTGGCGGAAAACAAAGAATGGAATTGAAAGGTGTTTAGTGTCAAGACTCTAAAATTATTTATAAGTGACTTTATGATCAGCGGGTATTTCTTGTAACAGCTGTTATGGGGCATGTCATTATATCAGGCATTAAAATAAATGATGGTGATTCCCATATACTGTAACACACACACACACACACACACACACACACACACACACAGAATAAAGCTCTGCTAAATGTTCTATCAGTAGTTCCATCGTGTAAAAAAGCAACAACAAAGAGCTAAGAATAAACGCAGAGCTTTCCTCGTATGCCGCCGCTGCGCTGCTCATGCGGTTCAAACCCAGGCAAACAAAAGAACACGAGTTTATGGCTAATTACTCTAAAGCACCTAAAACATCCTGCCTCGGTTTATGATAAATCGCTTTAAACGCTATGACTAAGCGGCTAAACGAGGCTGAATGTAGCAGGGAGCTAAAGGCTGACTCGCGGAGAACACTAGCAGGCAGAGATAATTGCCTGCGTTTCTGAAGGTGCTCTAATAGGCCTGCTAGGCAGCAAACGCTAAAGTCTGCACACTCGAGTGTGTCGAACACAAACCCCGCAGAGCGCACAAGAAGGAACGGTTCTGCAGCAAAAAGAAAAAAAATGGGCCACATCCACTCGCGAGCGCACACGCGTGCAGGGCGTCGACATTTCTGAGTGGTCATACTGGGGAAAAACATCTGCATACTGGGAAAATCAGGGAATAGACTAAACCGGGGGTCTTGAATGTTTTTCAGGTCAGGGACCCCTTAGGAGATACAAAGGGCGTCAACCATAGCCACTGATATTAATAGAAACCAATCATATTACGCTATTTATATGATGTCAAGATAATTCAAACTATGTTGTTGTACATGCATCATTGACTGTATATTTTCATATATTTTCATATACACACACAAAGTCACACAAAGCATATGAAAAACCAGGCAGACAGACATTGAGCTTTAGCTTGAACAGCAGTCCGTGGAGCCACTCGCTGCACCTTCTCAGTGCCATTACGCTGTTTAAACCAACTTCCTGTGAATTGTGTAGCACATCGTATACCATCAGCACACTAATAACCAAACTTATTGCATTATTATGAGTCAGGTACATTGAGTTATTGTAAAAATGGCAAAAAAAAAAGTCTACAGTCCAGAAAATCCTCGAAAACCATGAAGCCCAAATCTACCAAAGAGCTATTCTACAGGCCGATCTTCACAGATGAGGCTCTGCTGGGGATTTGGAGGAGGTCCGTCCTGTCCACTGTCTTCACCGCCTCGCTCTCCTCATTACTGTCACTCAGTGAGGAGATCTCACACATGCCAGCTGGAGCAACCTCTTGCCCTGCACGCAGAGACATGCGCTTGCTGGCGATTATTCCCGGAACCCCCCACCCACCACCGTCTAATTAATTGAGAGCCAGGAAAGATAAAGGGTAGAGGAGACACGCGTGCGTGCCCGCCCGCCCGCCCACCCAGCACACGTTTCGCCGTTTGCGATAAACGTGTCGAAACGCACCAAAACAGGCAGCCGGGAGCCATCGAAAGCCCCTTTAACAAGCGGACGCGCTCCTTTAGGTCAATAAAAACAAAATTTGAGAACAAAAACATCATCTCTGCACCAACACACTCCTTCGGAGTGCACTCTGGCCTACACGCAGATCGCAAACGCTCACACTCGCTCGTCCAATTCACTCTGCCTGCCTGTGTTTGAGGGAGATTTATGAGATCCTATCTCTGCTTGGCTGCTTTTTTTTTCTTTTTTCTCAGGCCATTTCAAATCAGAAACAAAAGGGTAAGGAGGTTATTCCATCTCCAGACACTTTGATCCATCTATTACCACCCAAGAATAACAGCCTCTCCCATCCTCCTCTCCACACGGCCTTGTTTGTGCCTGCGACATGCGTTCCTTTCCTTTTCTTTCAGGGCCCCGTGGGTGAGAGTGGGGTGACGATAAAGCAATCCCATCAACTTGACGCTGATTGATCGACTATCCTTTCACACACACACTTGCACAGATCCACAAACAAACACACACACACAATCCAACCCAGTTTAGCTCTGTTTGTTTCTTCGGGTTTTTTATAAGGGGGGTCAATAGTCTTACTATCGGCTGCAGGTTCTTTTCAAAGCGGACTTTCTTTTCTTAACTAACACGCCAGCGCCACACACACTCACAGCTGGAGAGTTCTATCTACACCTCAGGTTGTTTAGAGAGAACGAGAGAAAAGGGGAGGAATCAAAGACGTGTCGAGAGTCGAGGCAAGCTCTACCAAAAGGGGTCAGGAAATATAATCCTAGAGTATGATCGAAACTCTGGCGAACGTTTGACAGGGGTCGCATGGAAAGCTTTTAATTTCCTTCCTCTTCACGCAGGTTCGCTGAATAGAACCTGTTATGTTTAAATGGCCTTAAGATGTGCAAAAGGGACACCTACAGGGGTCATGATCAAAATCAAATTCACATTGCTTAGGAGGACCAAATGAACCACTGTGAGAGAGAGAGAGAGAGAGAGAGAGAGAGAGAGAGAGAGAGAGAGAGAGAGAGAGAGAGAGAGAGAGAGAGATGGAAAGAAGTGATGGGAGAAGCAAAAACTAGTGCTCGTGCCTTAATTGGTGTTAGAGCTAGAACAAAAGTCGAGCAGAAAAGCTCCTGAGCCTTGCCACTTTAGCAAAGAAAAGAAAAAAGCTTGGAAGCTTGTGGGTGTAAAACAGGCGTTACCCTTGAACTTTATTAAAACCTTGAATGAGAGCTTTCTCACTAAACACAATATCTCTTAACTGGAGCACCATGTGAATCGCAGGAGGTTGGGACGACGATGTGACCAACACAACACATTTCCAGGATGAAGCCCAGACTGAAGAAAGAGTGCTCACCAAAACGCTTAACTGAAGCATTGTACATTCGCCAGTCTGGGGAAACCATCGGAGAACTGACCAATAAGTGCTCTACAAGTTCTCTCCACATTGCTAGCGCAGTGCGTCCTTGCAGGGAATCCACAGTTTCACTTGGCTAGACCATTATTCACTAACAGATTTGAAAAGTCACCAGTTAGAACACCACGAGTTCGCATAACTAGATCTTCGTCCACTTGTCTTGCTGAGACGAGTCACTGAAATTCAGATTTTTTGCATCCCCAGCCCATTGTACCTCGGTCTCTAATCGAAAAATTTGTACAGCCATGAAAACCGCACTTATTTCGCCCATCATAACAAGGCAGACTTGCAATGAGCAATGAGGAAAGGGTTATTGTGGCCGTCGCCTAGTTCTGAGGCGCCTAGTGAAGAGGTTTCATTTCCATAACGAGCTACTTTCACAGCGCAAATGGCCACGGCCCCAGCGGCAATTAAAATCGTGTCGGGACACGTCGGGTTCTGTAAAGCCATGAAATCTGCAAAACAACAACAACAACAACAATCACAACAACAACAACAACAGCAGCAGCGTCGGCAAACGCTCGCTGATCTTGGGCGATATTAGCCGGCGCATCAACCCTGGCCTTTATTTTCCCTCAGCTTTTCTTCACAATAAAACAGAATGAGGCCATTTCTAACAAGGAGGAGAGGAAAGGGTGATGGCCGTTTTGCTTTTGATTTTCTTTAGCAGCGCGTGAGCTCTCGGTGTCTCTCGCTCATTAGGCTGCGCGACTCGCTGGCTTGCCGGATTTATCCGAGCAAATGATGGTGTGAACTCATCTGAGCAAATGACGGCGTGGATTTATGACCGCGAGACGGGCTCGCCGCTGGAACTCGGACTGGGTCATGGACCTTCGCTAGTTCTGAGCACTCGTCCCTCCGCCACACTCTCTCAACCTTCAGTGAGGATAAACATTACAGACGTACATTATACGCTCATAAGCACGAGTGTAGATCAAAGCCACATTCTGCATAAATACATGCAACCCCACATTGCCACCGTCTCTACTGAATATTTATGCTTAAACCTGAAGTAGGACTACTTCGCACTATCCCACACAAACAATAGCAGATGTATTACAGATGCATCAAAATATCTGATCAAAGATTTTGCCGCTTTCTATTTTAGAGGAGGCTGCCTATGTAGGCTGATTTTTTTTTTTTTTTGGGGGGGGCAACAATTGTGCTCTTTTTCCCATTTGAAGGCACCTGGAGGCTTTCTAGTTCATTTATGGTGCGTTCTGACTAGAGGTCGACCAATAGTGAATTTTACAGATACCGATAACTAGGTTGGATCACACTTTCCGATAAAGATTGATCAACAGATAGTTTTTTATATGGATACTGAATACTAAAAAAAATTATAATAATTAAATAAATAACATTCCATGTAAAATAGTACTGAACTTTATATATTTATAAATCATGATATGTGCTAAATACAATAAATATATTAATAATATAAATATCTAAATGATAAATTATAATTCCTAAACATAATATCGAACTCTCTCTGCGATCTCCGTGAACAAACAGCATGTGGTTTCAGTGATTCACCTTTAGAGGCCGCTCTCGTAATGACAGCCGCTCCAGCAACAGACGCTACCTGGAAAAACTATCGATATGTATTTTTGCAGATTACTGATAGTTCCAGCAATCAACAAAACCAAATTAATCGGTCGACCTTCAGTTCTGACATACTTTTTCAGCTCATCACGACTGTACAGGGTGGTTATTTAAGTTGCCATAGCTTTTGAAACTTGAACAAGTCTTGCCTCTCTTCTCTGATCTCGTCTTTCTCTGTCTTTGTGCGAGATCAGCAGTTTCTGAAATGCTCAAACCAGTCTGTCTGGCATCATCCAACATGCCACATTCGATATCGCAGTGCTGTTTTTTCCTATGAATAAGCAGATGGAAAGGCATCCCAGTACAGAGACAACGTATTTGTGATAATCATTAACCAGCGATATATACTGTTCAACATCCTTAAGCCCAGCTGCATTACCAGTAGAAGGTATGTGAAAACACATATGCAAAAACACACACAGACGCGGTGAGGTCGACCTATTCATCCTACAGCGCGGCCCTTTGAAACACCTGCCTGCTCGATGAAAGAGCTGAAACCGATACCTCAACCACAGGGAGGGCAAAGCGGAAGGACGGAGAGAACCGGAGAGAGATAGGGACAGAAAGAAAGAGAGAGACAGAAAAAAACTAAAATGATGACAAATGCAAAACAGAGAGACGCTTTAAACGAGCCAGACTGCTTACAGAGGCCTTAAATCAATTTGACATGGAGGAACAAAAAGGGCTGTGCAATGCTAATCTATCTGCCTTAATCCCATTGCTGCAAGATCCTTTTCAAATTCACATTGAGCGCCTAATACACACAAACAAATAAAACCTTCTTTCGTTCTTTCACTAATCAGCTTGCCCTTCACCGTGCCCTTTCTCAGTCAGTCAAAGGTGGATTTTTTTTTCCCAAATGTATTATCTCAATCCGTTGTTTTTGCTCTTAAACAGTGACACACTTTTAACACAACACACTTGCGCTTTTTGATGAGAAAGTCATTCTTGTCAATCCAGTTTCCAGATCCTGACCACACCACTCACATACTGAGATCATATTGCTTTGGAAGGTCTAAAAAAATAAATAAAATAAATAAATAAACAAATAAATAAATAAAAACACACTGCAGAGCCTGCAAGAACAAAACGCATTTTCATCTTTTCGACAGAAATCCGACAATCCGGGGGCAAACTGTCTTTTTTTTCTCCTCCATGTTTTTTTTTTTCAAGCTATGATTTAAAAAAGAAAAGGTTAAAGTAAGAAGCAGGCAAGTATTAGAAAAGGGGGGAGGTGGGGGGATCGCACAGAAACACTGTTTCTCAACCATATGCCGATACCCTTAAGACACCATGTGCTTTGGCTTTGAAAGCTTTCGCTGCCGATTCCCCATCTGAAACTCAAACCGCTCAGCAACAATACCTCTCGGAAAAACCACGAGGAAAATGAAGGGTGGAGAAATCCATTATCGATTTCAGCTTGTTTGGGGGATAAATAGGAAAGAAAACACAGTAAACATGCTGATAACATAACGATCTTTAGAGTCAGGAAGTGAATGCGAATAATAATTTAATGACCGCCTGTATAAAAATGGAAGCATAAAGGAAACCACGCATTATCGTTACAATAGCGACTGCTGTGTAAAGGTGCATAATGTGTATGTTACAGCAACGACAAACAGTTGTGGACTCATCTACCTCTGCTTTACTTCTGCCATGAATAAAATTGAAGAGAAATACAAGAAACTGTGATGCGCAAACCCTAAATAGCTACAGCTTTACCTTTTTCTCTTACTAGCACTGACACTGGAGACTAGAAATGTAATATAAACGTCTCCTCACAGACAACATACAAATCCCATATGTTTAATGAGACTGTGTTACTGTCAGATCTACACTTTTTTTGACAAATCGCAATTCAACAGCACAGTGGTGTAGGCCTAAAAATAAAAAAAAATCCAAAATAAAATTAAATATCAGAACAAGTAGACACAGAACCCAAGCAGATCAGGGTTAAGGGTCCAGCTGTGACTGTCTTGGAACTCACAACTTTCCTGTCATCTTACAGAAAGACTAAACCACATACCAAATACAACCAGAACAAGACAGAAACCCAAAGTTCATGCCATGAAAAAAATAGAAGAGACCGTTACTGGTGAAAAACATTACTGGTGAAAAACATGAAACAAGCTTTCAGAATTGAGCAGCAGTGGTAAACAGGTAGATGGATGGATGGATGGATGGATGGATGGATGGATGGATGGATGGATGGATAAAAGAACGGGGTCGTACCTTAGGCTGAGCGCGGCGAGGGAAGGCCACTTTAGGGTCAATCTGAGGAGAAAATATGAAATGTAGAATTAACAGAGGTTCAAAAAAGCAAAGAGCCTTTAAGACACTTAGCAGACAATCAAATTGAGCTAGATCAGCAAAAATTCACACAGTGGTGGAAAGCAGCATGGTGACATTCACTACAGTAAACAATGACATAATGCATGCAATAAGATTTTTTTTGCCTTATTCCTTTCAAGAGAGAGAAATATCTGTATGAACTTTCTTAAATCATATGTGTATATCTGCTATACTCTTTTTTTACACTCTATATCATTTAGCACAAAAGTACATAACCTTTTCATAAACACTGTATACAATATTTCCTTCATTGCACTATCCATGACCATTCTACACATTGTATGTAAATCGCCTTTCCGTGTATTGTTTATTTATATTCATATTGTTTATTTCATATTATCCATTCATCTGCCATCATTTGTTTATATCTATCATATATCATAGCCATACCAACCTGCATGTATGTAAACATTTTATATGCCAATATGAATATTACCATATATGCAATATGCTACCAATGCACTTCTAATTAGATGCTTACTGTATCTTGTTGCCTCGTGCGATGACGATAAAGTTAAATCTAATAACGTACATGCTTTTCTACGACTGGATTTGTAGCTACTATGTAAAGTCATCATAGTAAAATTTACAATTTTACATTTATGGCATTGAGCGACTTACAAGTGAGCACTTGGGGGTTAAGGGTTTTGCTCAAGGGCCCAGCAGTGGTAGCTTAGTGGTGCTGGGATTTGAACTTATGACTTTCTGATTCAAACTCCAATACTTTACCCACCCCCAAGTTAAAGCGAATAATAATTAAATAATCAGATTTTTGATGTATGGTGTTCCTTAATGATACCACATTAAATGATAGCACAATAAACTGCTGTAGTATGAGAAGAATACGAACGTCAGGGTACACCTCCCTATCACTGATTATTTTCTCACAAAAAAAAAGGCCTAACTCAAACCTATTGCATCTACAGATTTATAAGCTTTAAATAGCAATAATAAAAGACACAGCACATGAAGACAGACAACTATCACAATAATCTAAAGTGTTCATGCTTGATGATCGTGTCAAATCATGAAGCCCAAAAATTAAAGAGGACAACAGATTCTCTGGTTTTTTTTTTTTTTTTTTTTTCGAGTTCATCGTCTTGTTAATTTGGGTGTTTTTCTCCCCGTCAAGCGCTCACGCCGGGAGCTTTATCAATCTCGCATTTGGAACGAATGAGAAACTATTTCATGCACCAGTGTCACGCTCGACTTTAATACGCAGCTCTTTAAAACTTTCAGCCGATCTCATCCGAGCAGACAGTGAAGGAGAAATGGAGAGAAAAAGAAGAGAAGAAAAAAAAAAAAATGTAAACAGATCGAAATTGTTCTCTTGCAGAAAATTACTTGGCCGTGTTCAGCAAGGCAAACGCTTTACGTTGAGGTGCATCTCGCACTATAGAGCTGAACGCTCACCCAGAGGGAGGGATGGAGTGATATCAGATTGGAATCATTACCGAGGCGAAACGCCCGTCATGTGCGCTATATGAAAACACTGCAGCAATTTGGACGACGGTGTGTCCTTCACGGACGAGGTTTGCAACATAAACTCATTTAATGCATTAGAATAACGGTGTGAATTATACTAGAGATGCTACGACTACCGCCGCTCCTATCAGGTATCGATCTGATATCATCTTTAATTACTCTTACTTACAAAAACACTCTCATAACAGCAATTGGCATCAAGTGAGACTGTGTGATCGAGGATCTGGACGTAGATCGCAAGGCCAATCCGCTGCAATCCTATAACACGGACGCAGCTTGTGTATTCGAAACCCAGGAAACTCTACGGTCCTGACGTTTTTTATACTTTTATAATGTCTTTTATTCTATTATACTTCTTTATACTTTTATACCGTCTATATATTAAGACTATATGTCATATATATAAACAAATCAATAAATAGAGTTTCAAATATTGTATATTTAATAAATATCGATTACAGTTGAAAGACTTAAAGGCTTTAAAAAAACAGAGCTACAATCGTTCATCTGTCGTATGGTTCTGTCCATGTTTATAGAAAACAGTGTGTCACACATCATCATAAACCCACAGGAAGTCAGTAACCTCTAAGTGCTGCTAATGTTCAGCATTTATTTAAATTATTCCTTAATATCAAATCAAATGAATCAAATAATTATCGGAAAAAATACACAAGATTTAATCAATGGTTTGATGGTGTACATAAGAGATGCCCAAACGGTTTCCTGAGAAAGGCCAAAAATCCAAATGTTGTATTATACTCATATTATGTTTAAATTAAAGTTGCCCTGGATTCCCCCGTTATTTCATATATGTTTTAGAATTAAATTAAAAAAGTCAAACTTTACTCTATTCTGCTTTACTTGTGCAGTTTTAATTCTAAGGTTTTCTGGTTCATCAGCCATTTCGAACTAAAAGCAGGACATTTAATGAAAGACATTAAGCTGGTCCTTATTTTTCAACAGTTTTGTCTGACAAATTCAGGATATTAAGTATGTGAAAGTCAGTTAGTTTGCTTCTCAGTTTAGACTTGTTCATCAGTCTGAAAGTCTGCTTACAGGGGAGGTACTGCTAAAGTTTCTGCAACTTAAAAATAAAAAAAAAAATGGTATGTTCAATGTTGGAAAATATATTATGTATGTGTACGTGTGTGTGTATATCTTTGTGTATATGTGTGTACATACACACACATATATATATATATATATATAATGTGTGTGTGTGTGTGTGTGTGTGTGTGTGTGTGTGTGTGTGTAAATGTCTATAAATGTATGCTGAATATGTATGTAACCCCCCTTTTTTCCTGCTTATATTATTTACTTGTATTTTTATTTTTAATTATATTTGTTTTTTCTCAAAATAGAGACAGTGTAATAAGTGTTAAGAAAAAAAAAGGAAAGCCAACTTGATCCCATTAAGCCCTATTTCTAGTGAATAATTGACCATTAATTAAAGTGAATAATGATTTTTATATCGCAAAGAAATCGAATGAAATGGTCGAGCCATCATTCGCAATCAAAACGTGAGCATTTCATATCAATGCCCGTCTCCACGACGACACCGAGGCCTTTTTAACTCGAGTTTGTTTAGTGCATTAATCGTTACGTCGTGCACTTCCTAACAAGGTCCACATAAACATGGCATTAAAAGAAATTAAAACGGTGCCGGTGTGATGTGGAGCGCAGCCCAATTACCCTGCTGTCTACCAGAGCAGAAGAACGCCATAATACGCCATAATTCCATCTGACAGAGTTATGATTGTTATCTCTGTAAATCAGGTCAATTTAAGAGATGAATTCCATAACACCTGGATATAGGAACCTTCCTCATAATGAATTCCGTGTAATGATTCGTTTTAGCGATTGGCCCCAGGCGCAAGCGATTCAACCTCAATTACTGCGAGAGAGCGGCTCAATCCGAGCTCACGCACACCATCACGTGTGCTTTGAATTGCAAAGCTGGTTGACTCTTTTCACCAGGAAGCGATGTTAAATCTTCCTCCTCACACACAATCCATGTTCCTGTTCAAACTTTTTTCGCTTTTACAAATATACTGAAGAACAACCAGGATCCAGATTTCTTCTCAACATCCGTCGTAATATTACAGTAATGAGAGCACAGAGGGGAAAAAAAACTCGCACTGAGTCACTGATGACTATGCTGTATGAGATTACCATGGTAATCAGCATTGCCAATTTAAATACACATAACTAAAGAGAAATAACACACACGCGCACGCACTGACACACACCATCTGTCCAAGTCCTGACTCCATTCATCAGTAGTACTACAGGCACACGATGCCTTTAAAAAGATTTGCGCTGCACAAGCCAATCAGAGCGCGCTTCCTATTTCGGGTCGTGGCCTTTTGGAGTGAATGGCTCCTCTGTACACCTCAGCGAGGAGGAAAATGCCAACAATCTGTGTCCTTTCAGTGGAGGTATTTATGTAAATGCGAGGCTGATGAGAGAATTAGCTCGCATTCATATCGAACGGCGTGACCGGGAACTCCCCGCTCAGTCACTTCAGCGGCAAGAAAAATTGGGCCGAGATCAAAAAATATGCGCAACGCAGCGGCCGACTAATTCGCGCGACTAATGTATGATAATGACGCGAAATGAGTTGTGATCGTGAAATTTCTTTCATTTAGGCTTTGATTAGGTGGGGTTGAAGGATATCGATGTTTGAGCACTGGACTTTTCATTTTGGATCACAGTATCTTTAGATTTTCTGGGGATCTGAAATAATATATGAAAACTCCAGATTTCTGAATGTGCACAACTCAAAACAGACTACGGTTGTTATAGAATTGTAAGGAAATCTTTATCACTATGGCACAACCCACTGAAGTTCCCACTGAAGCTGTGAAGCAAAGTGCAGCTACAATGTCATTTCGATCAAATTGAGAATTTTCTCAAATCAATTAACCATCGAATCTGAGGAAAATGTTGACCGTCTGTAAAACAATGCGCTAGTTTACCGTCTGTGTCAAACGTATGCCGGTTGTTTAGCAGCATTCGATTTGAGTGCAAAATCAATCTTAAAATGCTTTTTTTTTTTCAAAAATGGTTTCTTTTTTTCTCCCAGGTTATGAGAATATGATTTGCTTAAAAAAGTGTATCTTCTAACACCGCTGTGCTTCTTTTACTTCTCTAACACTGCCAAAAGTTTTTTCTTATATAAGCTTCAATTCTTCTCCCTCTTACTGTTAAACAATTTGCCCTTGTAGATATTATATGATTGAATCCATACATGTTTTTAAAGCTTTGAACAGCTTCGCTGGCGATTTCTTGGCAAACCTAAACATTACGAAGCGTTACGATGGGTATTGTGGGGAAAAATAAATGGCCTCTCCTGTTGTAAAAGGAGATCATAATATTTTGGCCACATCACCCTGCACTGGATTAACTTCTCTGCTCAGATAAACGAGCCGGTTAATGCACCCTCTGTGCAGCACAAATCAATAACCATCTCATCTTAATCAGACACAAGCCGAAATATTACCAGACTTCTGTTACTATATAACGTCATTGTTTTGAGTAAAACCAACACCAGACCACCAGTCATGTGTCATACAATATCACAACATACAATAAAGTTACTATAATTACTGTACCTAATATAGTTCTATTGAATGCTTTGACATTGTCTGCTTTGCATTCATGAAACTCTTCAAGGCCACAGAATTATTATTCTACTGTAATTACAAACAATAATTTAATGAGTTTGGCTGACAAAAATATTCAGTAACAAACAATGAAAGTAAACGGAATTTTCATCGTTTGTAAGTAATACTAGCCATGATGATCGTTATTTATGTTTAAAGTTAACGTAGTTAATATTCAAAGTAACTCTGGTTGCCTATCATGTCTTTTTAGGGTTAGCTTGATCTTTATAAGCATACTGAACTTACAGTGCAGATTACTGGGCAATAGTGTAGAAAAATGTGATACTACTCTGTAATATTTTAATAGATATACAATGCATGGATAAAATATTGGGACACCTGACCTTTCCAGCCATATGTGGTTCTTCGCCAAAATGTTACCACAAGTTGAAAGCAAACAATTATGCAGGATGTCTTAGGAAGAGGAAGCACTGAACTTCAACTTTCCCCTAATTTGAACTAGAAGACCCAAACCTGACAGTGTCCCTGTGCATAAAACCAGTTCCACCTATAGGTTATGGGTTGGAAGCTTTTGAGTGGCCTGCTATAGTTCTGACCTCAACCCTTTTGAACACCTTTGAGATGAATTGGAAACTTGGTAGCACCCCAGGCCTCCTCATCCTTCGCCAGTACCTGATTTTAACGTCCTTGTAGCTGAATGAGCACAAATCTCTACGAACACAGTCCAAATTCGAGTGGAACATCTACTCAGAAGAGTGGAACGGGATGGTCAAAATGCGCATACAAACCTCATAGTCGGGTATCGACAAACTTTTGTCCAAATAGTGTAGACAGATAAATATAAAACAGTAGATGGATGGTGTAGAACCACATTTCAAGCTTCAGCAACTATTGTGACATACAAAGTTCTATCCATGATTACATTTTGCTCATTAAGGCTCATTATTCACATGGTGGGGATTTTTTTCTGCTTGTTCTCAGCCTGTTTGTTTGGTGAGAGATGAACGACGTTGGGAGAGAAATGAAACACTTTACATGCGTACAGCAAATTCCTCCCTGTGGATTCCATTAGAGCTGCTCAATATGGACAAAACATTATATTGATGTTACGTGGCTGCTTATTATGACTACTTTATGCCTAGAAGTCTATTAAAAAGCAATCAATGAACAAATCATGCTCATGATTAATCACTGACCTGCAGCATTTGGCAGCAAAAATGCTGTGTGATATGAATTCGGAGGTTCTTATAAACAGCAATTGAACCTCAAAATGCTTTTTGGTTCTCTATATAGTCATCGGATGCAAAAACTCATCCGGAGCAATACGTAGGAATTAACCACTTGTGATATTATAGTTAGCACCCTAAAGTTTCAAATATTCCCCTGAACTCTACTGATACTGCAGCAATTTGTCAATGCAAACACCCTTTTGAAAAAGTTTCATGTTGTACAATGATGGAAAAACAATTTCCTGTTATCTCATACTTTACGCGTCCTGAACCTTTGGCCTAAAAGTTTTTCTGTAGCGTAAATTACATTAGAAAAACACCGACACTTAAGACTTCCGGCATTAAATGTTCAAACAGAAAACATCTCGCTGTTCCAACCGACATGTACGTCGGAATCGGAACCTGCGATCGCGGTGGCTTTTTCATATATAACCTGACAATGAAGGAGAGTAAAAGGGTACTTGGATTAAGACTGGTGTCAGTTAGTCTGCAACAATTATCCATAATGCCTCATCTAAGTATTAAAACACATGATTGGTTTGGCTGATCAGGAAACACATTACATACATTTATTACATTTGTCATTCGTATGGAGCAAAAACATCTTCTGCACTGTAACACTGCATTCTGTATTGCAAAAATCCACTAATATCACAATAACGATTCATAAACGATATATTGCGCCGCACTGAATTCCAATTAGTATTATTATTTCCGCTCCTGAGGAGTGATGAAACCGGCTGCAACAGGAATTTAGCACAAGGTCAAATTACCCGAATTCAGCAGATATCACTGGTGCGCATCATCACCTGCTTCGGATTCAGACGATTAGCTTTTGGAGGGCATTTTTTTTTTATATTCGGAGAGGAAGCTTTTTTTTTTTTAAAAGACCCAGTGCAGGACAGTAAACAGTTCAAATCCCGTTCAAAACTATTTAAAACACAGCCGTGTTCAGGTGACTGCAGCAAACCGCTAAAAGTAAGTCATCATTTTTCTGGCACTCATATTTTCTGAAACTGTACAGCGAGTGTGTCTGGTCTAGTGCAGACCGGCAGAGAGGAAACGGAGCAAGAGTGTGTGCAGGTGTGACGAGGCCTTATGTAACCCTGCTGCTCTTCTAGTTTCACTGCAGAGAGCAAAGGAACCTCAGTGGGAAGGTACATACCCTGTCAATTTTCAACGTCGGACCTTCTCTATGTTACACAGCACAGATTTAGGATCTGTTTCGATCGCTGGATTTTATTAAAAAGAATCCAGGCAGTTAAAGGAAAGAGGAATCAGATTTGAACTTACAACCTCCTGGATACTGATGCAGAACTATAAAAACATGTTCTGTCTTTTCTGCAATGCAATACTCCTCTGATATTCTGTCTGTAATTCAGACCCACTATCCAGCACGTCCCTATTATTTGGCAACAAACGACTGGGAAGACTGAAGGCCATCACATGCATCCACTGAGCGACATGAGCTCCCAGTAGCATCTTTTGACTTGCTGCTCATGCTAAATCACAAGCACGAATCAATCAACATTCTGAGGAGGACAACCCTATCTGCTCTCTTCTACATGCAGGAATGACAAAGTAACCTATAAGGGGGGAAAAAAAGGTCAAAACTGACCTTTTTGCCTTGGCAGTGTGTGATACTGGTCATAATATCTAAGAAATGACTTTAGAAATGAGCTCTATTAGGATGAGAGTAGTTTCAGTGAGTGATGTCTATAATAACATTTGCTGCAGGCTGTTTTGTCTACGAACCTGCTTGATTGCGTCACACAGTGTGTATGCAGTACTGAGACGGAGTACAGAAACTAAGTTGTTAAGTGGCTCTTCAGAAGAATTTGTCTCTTTGCAATTCAGGAAGAGAATACGTGCACCAGGTAACTAAATATGTCAAGGAGCAGCACGCAAAAAACTTCCCCCCCCCGGTGCAAGAAATGGCAACAGCCTGCAAAATCATTGATAGGATTAGTCTTGTCTGGACTGACATATCAGACAACTGCAGAGTCGGTCAGCAGGCGTTTTTATTTTTTAAATTTTCCTCAGAGAAGAAGAGAGAAATACATCGGTGCGGATAATACCAACAGGAACAAAATCTCAAAAGGAGTGCCTGCAAATGATGCGAATGCAAACGACTCCAGATCTGTATGCAAATTTGACCCTATGCGAATAGGGCTGTGGTTGTGTTTCTATAATCTCGCATCGAAAGGCAATGATTTTGCACACACCTGCTGTGATTTTTTAAAAATCCAAGATGGCTGCCTCAGTGCCTTTTGTTATGTTTGCCATTCCTACGCTCCAACTTTTCCGACTAGATTCACCAGAGAGGAACTGTTGAACGTTAGGCAGAGCATAGCTGACCATTTTCTTTATCGATTTTTACAAATTCTGACGTTCGACTGTACTATGCAGAAGGAGATGCAGAGTCACCCTACAAACTAGCAAAACTGACCGACTTTTTCCTCACACACGCACAAATAAAGACCTTTCTGCGGAGTTTCCCTCTTTCATTCTGGTGAGTGTTTGCATCCCGCCACAAGCATGCATGAACTTATCTGGCTGATCAGATCGCAGACACAGAACAACAATAAATAGACTATTTTTATTGTCGTTATGGGAGACTTTAACTAAGCTGTGTGTGAACTGCCAAATACATACGGCACATCTTATACACCACCAGAAAAACAAACCCACTGGATCGCTGCTATACCACTGAACAACCTACAGCAAAACACACTCAAAACCGTGGAGATGATAGTGGACTTTAGGAAACACCCCTCAACGCTACTCTCCTTCCTAATATCCAACAGCCCTGTGTCATCTGTGAAGAACTTCAAGTTTCTGGGCACTACCAGTTCCCAAGACTTGAAATGGGAGTCCAAAATAAACTCCATTCTTAAAAAGGCCCAGCAAAGGATGTACTTTCTACGCTAATTAAGGAAGTATAATCTGCCACAGGAGGTGTTGATGCAGTTCTACACTGCAGTCATTGAATCGGTCCTGTGCACATCAATCACCATCTGGTTTGGAGCAGCAACAAAACAGGACAGGAACAGACTGCAGAAAACAGTTCAAACAGCAGAAAAAATCATTGGCGCTCCCCTGCCCACTCTCCAGGATCTGTACCATACAAGAACCAGAAACCGGGCAGGAAAAATCACTACTGACCCTTCGCACCCTGGACACAGCATCTTTCATCTCCTCCCTTCTGGCAGGCGCTACAGAACTTTGTTCACCAAAACTGCCACACGCAGGAACAGTTTCATCCCCCAGGCAATAAGCCTCATTAACAATTCACCATAAATATATTCCATGCTTCATATCATATCTATCATATCTAAGTACTGTCAGAACTGTCAGTCATCACATTATCCATATATGTTATACACTATGGCTGCTGTATATTATATAAAGTCGTAAATATTGTAATTTGCACTATCATGCATTGTGTATTCCTACAAGGACATTTTTAACATTTAACAATGACAAACTACTGTTTACAGGAAAACTCAGACAGCTTGGTCAAGCCAAAGTGGATGCTTACAAAAGATAGAATCTTGTATTCTCATGCCAGGAACCCACTGACAAAGGAGATCAAAGTGGCTAAAAGTAGGTTCTCTTTCAATCAAAGATCCAGTATGGAGAGGACTGAAACACATCACCGCCTCACTCAGTTGAGAATCATCCACTGGCGGATGACCTGAATGTGTTTTGCCGGAGGTTTGAAAAAACCCAGTCTCGAACCCATCCCATTTCTTTGCTTCAACTAACGTTTTGGGCTATCTGAAAGTGCTGACCAGCTGGCCACAATCTTCACGCAGATCTTCAGCAGTTTACGAGAGCAGTGTGAAGTACCATCAGCTTTAAACACTCCCCAATCATCCCAATCTCCAAAAAAAAAAATCACAGAACCATTACAGGCCTGTTACATCTGTCGTCATGAAGTTGTTTGAAAGACCCACCTAAAGGACATCATTGGACCTCTGCTGTACTCTCCACCATTTGCTTACAGAGTAAACAGATCTGACTGCATTACATTCCTGCAACACCTCAATAGACCAGAGACTCATGACAGGATCCTGTTTGTTGTCTTCAGCTCGACCTTCAACACCATTATCCCTGAACACCTTAAAAACAATGCAACTGAGCTCATTCCAACCCCTATTTGTCACTGGATTACTTACTTCCTGAAAGCTAGTGAAATTGGAAAAAGTCACATTTAAGTCTCTCTTGATAAACATTCGTGTTCCTCAGGGATGTTCTGCTTCACTGCTCATCTCCCTGCACACCAAACACTGCATAACCAATGACCCCTCTGTCAAACTCCTGAAGTTACAGATGACACCACAGTCATTGGCGTTTTCCGGAATGGTGATGAATCTCCGTACGAGCAGGAGGTTAAACAGCTGAATGTCTGGTGCAGTCAAAGCCGCCTGAAACTGAACATGCTCAAAACACTGGCGATGATAGTGGACTTTAGGAGAAATCGCCCTGCACTTCCACCCTTCACCACAGTGGCTCAATCACGAGGACGGCCCAGCAGTCTGTCCTGTTTACATCGATTACTGTCTGGGTTGGGTTCAACCACCATATCAGACATTAGAAGACTACAAAGGGGAGTCGGGAATGCTGAGATTACTGGTACTCCTCTGCCCGCTCTTAATGAAACGTACACTGCCAGAGTGAGGAGATGAGCATCCAGAATCCAAGACACAAGAACAACTCTCCCCATATCAATTCATCTCAACTCACACCATTCACCAACTCATGTGCAATATATGTAAACACATTTAAGTACAATATGTAAGTATGTGCACTATACAGTATGCACACACTGCCACAATATCTATGCACTTCTTCCCATTTGCACATATCTGCATATAAGATCTGCACATTCTGCCTACGTCATTCTGACTGCACATTGTGTACACGTCTTTCTTATTAATTTATAGTTAAATACTGTTGTTCCTAGAAGCTTCTGTCACCAAAACAAATGATGTGTGTGAGAGCGCACATTTGGCAATAAAACCCTGTCTGATTCTAATTTATGAATGGGGGGTTGTTAACATAAAACCATACATAGTCATGTTGTAATCTATGCAACTCTTCACCATTATGGTAGCATTACAAATATAATGTCAACCAGTTAAAGATAAGAGCAAAGAGTTCAGTTTTAACTCGCAGTCTGACCACAATCTGGTACAAAAATGACAGTTCCCTGCAGTGGTGGTACGCATTGTGTAGCACAAGAGTGTGAAAATCTAAATACTAAATAAAAGACAACGCGGCATGAATGAGGAAATAAACGTATAAAGACGAAGCACTGTTGCACTGCCAAATCTTTGGGTCAATCAAAAGATGGTTTTGCATAAACAGCTTTGAAATATATTAGAAGTAAAGTAGGCTGTAGTTTTAGAATTTTGCAAACTCCCATAGAAAAAGGAAAAGAAAGTACTGGACCAACGGTAAAAGTAAAAAAAAAAACAAAAACAAGAAGAGCCTTCACATAAAATGATTTGTGGATTAATATGCTGCAATACAAACTTAAATTCAATCACAACATTAAATGCTAAGATTGACTGCTTTGACTGTTCTAAAACTTGTCCCTACAAGAATAAGGCAACTAAACAACCAAATCCAGAAACTGTGTGTGCAAACGAGATATCCGGGCCACTCAGAGCCAAATCCACGGCCATTTAGTGTCAACAGAGCATCTGAAGAAGTTCACTGCATTTATTTTCTCTTCAGTTCCGGCTATTCAGCTCCACAGCTCGAGGGAAAACCACATCACACAAAACCTACAGCAGGAAATCAGTGCGCTCCCCTTCCCATGGGCGGATCAGGCCAGCCCTAAGCTGCTGCTCTCTTTCCGGAGATGATCTCGTGCTCGCTCGGGTTCTAGCATACAGTTTTGAGTGCTCGAGCTAATTGGGCCGAGCTGTCGACTCAAGGGTTACTTAAAACCTACTCCTGAATCATGCGGTTTGAAAGAAACGTCAAAAAGTGCTAAATGTTTTGTCCTTCACTTCCGGTCATATTGTAAACCTCTTCATGTGTGTCCAGCAAAAAATCGTGCTAATTGCTACTCGCAGTGAAGTGATGTGTTTCTGCTGTGAGACCATCAGCAGTTGTTTCAGCAAATGTGGAGGTTTATAACCCTAATACTATCACTACTTTTAAAGGAACTCCTAAAGCAATATACTGTAGACAGACTTTAAAATCTGTCTGTAATCACTGATATGCTGAAGATTTCCGTGAGGAGACATTTACTTAACGTCCATGGAGGGAGTGTTGCTTTGTAAACACACAAAGCTAAAACTTTTTGGCAATAGTTTCTGGCACAAGGCCGTGTTTTTGCCTTCTGCTTTCTGAGAATCTTGACAAGCTACAGTTTTTTGATGATTAACTTTAAGAGAAAGAAAAACCCCAGAGGCTGGTGAAGGAACTACTGTTGTTATAACCTGCTGCTATAACATAAGTAAAAACAGGAACGAACAGAATTTGTGGGCGTTCCATGACATGAAATGCATTTATGAATGGATAGAAAAGTATTGAAAAAATATATATGTATTGCAAATTGCTGAGATATATATATATATATATATATATATATATATATATATATATATATATATATATACACACAAACAAACACAGACATGAGTTCACAGGCCATTACATTACAAATGCTGGTATCATAGTGGTTATCTATGTGTGGGTATCATCCCGACTATTGGATCCCAAGGTCATGAGTTAAAATGTCAGCCACACCACGCAGCTACTCCTGGACCCCTGAGCGAGAGCCCTCAACCCCATAGTTGCTCAGTTATATGAATGAGATCAAATGTTAGTCACTCTGGATAAGCACGTCTGCCAAATGCTGTAAATGTTCGATAATTCAACATTGCAGCTCATCCATTTATCTCAAATACCATGTAATTAACTTTGCCTTTTTTTAAAATTATGCACATAATGTAGAGACACTGCACACATTTTTAAATGGTTACTATAAAATTGAGGGAATTAAATCAGACAGGGTGAATACGCTGTGATTTGTTAGCCATATTCTCACTCACAAGTTGGAAGGAATCTGAGTAGAAGCGACAACATCGCGATCACTGAGATGTAGAAAAGCTTACAAAGAATAAGTAACAGCAGTCTTGTCTTGATTCTTCTTCTTTCGGCTGCTCCCATTAGGGGTCGCCACAGCAGACCATCGGTCTCCATACTACTCTGTCCTCTACATCCGCATGTCTTCCCTCAACACATCCATAAACCTCCTCCTTCATCTTCCTCTTTTCCTCCTTCCTGGTGGCTTCATCCTAAGCATTCTTCTACCCACATACCCCATGTCCCTCCTCTGCACATGTCCAAACCATCTCAATCTCGCCTCCCTCACCTTGTCCCCAAAACATCCTACATGTGCTGTCCCTCTAATAAACTCATTTCTAATCCTGTCCATCCTCATCACTCCCAACGAAAACCTCAACATCTTCAGCTTTGCTACCTCCAGCTCCACCTCCTGTCTTTTACTCAAAGCCACTGTCTCTAATCCATACAACATCGCAGGTCTCACCACAGTCCTATAAACTTTCCCTTTCACCTCTGCAGATACTCTTCTATCACAAATCACTCCTTCCACTCTTCTCCACCCACTCCACCCTGCCTGCACTCTTTTCTTCACTTCTCTTGTCTTGATAATGTAGCCAAATCCTGGCAGATATCTAACCAAACCTCCTCTGCTGTGTTTGCATGTGCGTGCGTGCGTGTGTGTGTGTAAGAGAGACTTTGCTTCCTGTTAGCCTTGGAGACAAAATGAAATGCGAACCCCACATCTTCATAGCAATTTCCCCTTCATTTTCTTTTCTGCGATACAGAAAGCAGAAAGAGCACTTCTAACCAAACACACCTGACACTCGAGATGGACACGGCATTCTAAAGTGGGAGAAAACGAAACGCAGGTTCGAGGAGTCACGTGATTTCCATACAGAGCTGAGGTTGAAACTTTGGTGAGCTTACGCAGTGTGTATAGGTAAATACAAGCCGAGAGGTGTGTTTGCTGACGAAGCTTTATACGATGCTCAGTTTGCACTCGAAGGTAAAGAAAAATATTACAATACCGACAGTATCACAAAACAGCTCGTTCTAAATAAGAGTAAACAGTGTGTTGTTTCTAGAAACAGTGAGCTTATAACTGTCAGGTTTTTTTCCACAACCAAAAAAAATCGAATGTAAAAAAAATGTAGTTGAATGCTTGCTATTTTTTTTGTTGTTGCATAAAATTTTTTTATAACAAAGTGCTTAATTCAATGCAGTAACATGCACAGAGATAAAAATCTAGTTCATTTAATTATAAAATTAAAAGAGAAATAAAGACGTTTCTGATTATAAGTTTATGTCTTTGTGAAATTAACAAAAACCTCAGGGTTGGATTTATTTTCATATCTTGATAATGATTTATTTCTAATATAAGCCATGAAAATGAAAAGAAAAAAAAAATTTCAAGAAATTTATACATAACTAATTCTAATAGTAATTAATGGTTAACTAATGCATAATACATGCATTAATTCGTTTGTTTAAATGAAAACAAGTGAGGCTCATAGGAGAGTCCAACATGACAATAAGATATCGATATATGCACTGTGTGTATTGTGAGATTATCACAATATATTATATGGAAGAAAGTACAGGGACACATGATATTTCCAAACATGTGGTTCTTCACCAAAATGTTACCACATGCAGTTTTATAGGATGTCTTTAGATGCACTAGCGTTTCATTTTCCATTCATGACTACGCTCCTGTGTGCAAAGTCGGCTTCATGAAGATATGCTTTACATGGTATGTAGTGGAAGACCTTGAGTGGCCTGCTATAGAGTTCTGACCTCAACCCTACTGAACACCTTTGGGAGGGAATTGGAACATCAATAGCACCCCAGGCCTCCTCTTCCTACCTCAGTACCTGACTTTACAAACACTCTAGAGGCTGAAAATGAGCACAAATCGGCACAATCACACTCCAAAATCCAGTGGAACATCTTCCCAAAAATTGGAGCTTATTATAGCAGCAAACGTGAAATGAGATGTTCAGAGAATGCATATGAATCTTACAGTCAGGTGTCCAAAACCTCTGTATATATAATTTACAATTACAAAGTAAACTGTTTTTTTTTTTTCTCCAGTAGTTTTTCCTGGTCAACAAACCAAGATACATAGTGATACACATCTTGCATCATACAATTCGCTCTTCAAGAATCTTTTTTTTTTTTTTTTTAAATGTCACCCAAAATATTTGTCTTTTTTTGGTCCCAATCTTAGATTTGAATCAGAAAGAGTCTGCGTACCTAAACTTCATCAAATTCGTATAAAAAAAATTCATCACAAAAATCCTCTTCATCCTCTCATCAACCAGCCAAACTCTGAACTATACAGACGTTAAACTTTCAGCAATTGGTGTTATAGGAATACACACAGTGTGTTTGTGTGTGTGTGTGGATATGTTGGGCTCAGGATCACACTCGACACTCCGTCTATTTATTGCTGTGCAAACATTTTATTTTTAGTACAGCTGTTACTTAATCATCTCCGGCTGAAATTCTGCAGAGATTTGCACGTTTGTTAGACTTTTCTGTCTCTGTATATTTTGTGTCATTCTTAATCCAACTCACACGTGTGTGTGTGTGTGTGTGTGTGTGTGTGTGTGTGTGTGTGTGTGTGTGTGTTAGAAATTGGTTAAAACCCACCCGACTCTTATGCTTGCTTGGAAAACTGCCACAAACTTTCAGTGCTATTTATTCGAACCTTTCTGAGAGGATGCTGGCAAGAAAATCTATTTTGATTCCTCCTCTTTTAAGGAAAATAAATAGGTGACCTGATCTCAAAACAGAAAGTCAGATTTCATGTGTCGAATTGCATTTGTTTACAAAGTCAAACACATATGGGGCGTGCCATCATATTCAAAACGGTCAGCAAAAGTGCTGGAGTGTTTGATTCCTCTTTTTCTACAGTAATTTACTTTTTATCCGCTTATAGCTACAGTTTTTTTGTTTGTTTGGGGTTTTTTTTTTTTTTGTGAAACATCCATGAAACAAGTTATAACCACAGCTCCTCTATCAGTCTCCATTTTTCTCTGTCTTGATGTTAATAAAAAAAAAAAAAAACACACAGCTTATTTTGGTGGCAATAAAAAAAATTCTCGCCATTTTCCGATTTTTTGTTAGTCGTAAATTATACACGCCATTCTACTGCACAAGCTCCTGTACATTTTAGAATGAGCCGTCACTATAGATTTGTTTTTCCAAACATTCACAGCAGAAAATTGTTCACCCTGTGGTCTGAAAATCACAGATTTCTTTGCCCCAGCATGAGTGTGGCTTTCTGGGAGGGACGGATATCCTATGGCACAAGCCAATCATGTTTGTCTGCGAGTATGTGGAAGAGGGCAAATAGCTTTTTTGTCCTCATGATGCCACACGTGCACCATGTATGTAAATAATGCAGTTGTTTTGCTTCATGTATGTCAGAGGATGTGTGCTTTGGGAGGTAAAAAAAAATAAAAAATTTGACAGGCAGTGTATTAGATAAGTCTGAATTCTTGCAAAAGAAATGTTCAAAAGGAAAAGAATTTAAACAACCAATTGTTGTTTTTTTAAATTAAAACCTTTTTTAGTCCGATTGTGTTACAGGAATTTGTTTTCTGACAAAATGAATAATAACTAATAATATATATATTTTTTTTATTGTTTTCGCCCGGGCCCCACGTTCGGTGCTACACACAATGCGACAGCAGGAGTTGACATTATCAAATAATTCTCTCCAGAACTATAGATTCAACCACTCAACACGTTCTTATCTCCTTATCCTCACACGGCTGTACGTATTGTTACCCTTCATAAATCAGCGCCGCCGTTATTCATCCTCCGTTAACCGCCCCGGAGGTCCTCCAGCGCTTCGCCACATCTGGCATTTCAGAGCTTTTAAACCGGCATGGATAACGCAGCGTGCAGAAAGCATGGAGCTCAGGCACCCTAACGCCCGGGTTTTTTTTTTTCATCTCCGATTTTTTCGACTTCAAAAGAATTGGCGCCCTCACCGTGAAACACGCTGGACGCTCTTATTATGTGTATGTCAGCTGTTAAGAGTGTTAAAAATCCAAGGAATCTTCTCATCTGATATACACCTTCTGTACCATGATCAGGTTTGACAATGATTACAAGAGGATGATTGGGAAGACTAAAAAAACAAAACACGTTTTTTTTTTTTTTTACAAAACAATAAAAAGGGCAGGATTTTTTTCCCTCTGAAATAAGAAAATTGAAAACCAAAAGGTCAGCGTCCAGTCAGGTGTTAGAGTCAAGTAATCGCTTTAAATGTGCTGTTTTGTTGTGGAAATCTCATGCTCTTCTTTTATATGTGCACAAAATGTAGAAAATGTAGCCTGATCATTTACCTAAACAACAAAATAACACACACTAGGATTTTAAGAACCACTGAACGTTTGTATATGTGCATTTTAAGTAGCACTGAAGAACATTGTTTTATTTGACTGAGAGTCTTTAATAAATACCAAGAAAACAAAGCAGCCAGGTGAAGGAAATAAAGCGACTAGCATTCTTCCAAACACAAAGACAGAAAGAGCAAATAACAACCCCAAGAACAACAGGCAATAAACTACTTGGTGTAAAAAGGGAAGGCGTGTGTCAGTGTTCTTTATCACAATGTCTATAACGAGATGAAGAACGACAAGAAAGACTCCACAAGGACACGGTTCGCGCCTCGGGAAAAAAAAAAACCTGGTCTAGACGGCACGAGAAAAAGTTCTGACAAGACTAAGGTGTTCATATGCAGACTCTAGCTAGCCAATCGGGACCTGGGTTCTTCTAGTTTCTTTAATCGCCCCTCCCCTTTTTTCTTTCCTTGCTCCTCAGCCCTCCCACCCTGTCGAGGGCAAAAAGAAATAAAGGAAAAGATGACAGGAGGAATACTGAATTGAGATCTTCTTGCTCACTGAAGCGTCACTTTGAGCGACTCGTAGTCGTTTCTAGTGTATGACAGATCTGCCGTTATACACGGAACGGTGATTAAACATCATAAGCATTGAAGATGTTATTCCTCATAAACAAAGATGATCCATGCATGCATGCGAGACGTCCACAGACAAAACGACTCGTACGTGTGTGCACATGAGGAAGAAGAAAGCCAACCTACCGTCTTTGAGTCTAATTCGTGGTGCGGCTGAGCTAGGACTTTATCTACACTGGCCGCGTCAGCGAACGTAACGAACCCGAAGCCTCTGTGGGAGAAAAACGGAGAGACACAGCACATAATGAGAGAGTGAAAGGGGGGAGGGGGGGGAGAAGATACACATTTCATCATTGCATCATTTATCCTGGGGAGCAGGAGCAATATATTTGCCTCAAGGAATATTCTCTTGTGTGTTTTACATGTGAGAAAAGAACAGCGGGGGTGCTACCATTTCGAATTAAAACAGTAAGGTGACCTAGTCTTAAAAAAAATAAAAAATTTTAAAAAGCAGAAAAAATATCACAGTTTCACAGTATTAAGGCCATGTTTAAAAACAACACAAACCGGTAGTTAAAACGGTTAATGAGAACGAATTTCCTGAGGAATCTCTTGCACTGTCTGTATTTATCACGCTGTTGTTATGAGCTGAAAGAGAAATTTAATGTAAGGAAATGCACAAATCGTATAAATATCTAACGAGTGTGCCAGTGTGGATCTACAAACAAGGTGGGGAGGATGAGAACCACCAGGGAAGGGAACTTTTTAAGAAACAATTCATTTTTTATTTTGTGGGGGAAAAAATCAGTGGTGAGGTAATGGGCAGATGACACACTGTGACTAACTGTGAAATTGTGACAACATAAACCTAGAGTGTGTATATATACACACACACACACACACACACACACATTCACGCGCATACACGTCAGCCTGCATTACACAGCAGCTTTTGCATGGCCGCTTTTTTTCTCTCCCCTTAATGGGTGTTCTACACGCAGCAGGTCAGGATGATTTAAATATAGCAGCTATCAATGCTCTGCTCTGCTGAAGCTGCTCGGTGTGTGTCGCATGTGCAGAAAGGAGGACACCATACACACATAAACAAACACACACACACACATGCTGTAAAGTCCCCAAGTCAATGTCAGACTGCATTAGAGCAGCAGCTTTTGCACAACCAGCTCTCTGACTGCCAGTGAAACACGAGGCAGGACTCCGGGGTTGCCAGGTTTGGAACTAACTCCCACTTAATCTGGCACAGTCCGACTCGTCATGTAGTGACCAGGTGCGTTAATACAGAGAAATCACTGCAGCAAAGAAAGACATTGCGGATACCAGATGCAATGTGCAGAATAAAATAAAAATGACTGACAAATAATTTCCAGAGATGCTCTGGCTCCGCAAAAAAAAGCATGAAAACAAGACTGGGAAAATGATCGTTTCAGCCCTGAGTTGACGTTAGCTTTTAAAGGCAAAAAAAATGATCATTTTTCCTCTATTCATAAAGTAGAATTTAAAATAATATATTTGTACTTGATTTTTTTTTTTTTAAGTTATAAGAATTCATTTACATTTTGATTCATTGGACCAATTTCCAATTTCAGGTCACCTTTAACCTTCTCGGTGTTGGGAAACAATGAGAAAATGATTTCCCGTACATCGTGTATAGCACTCGATCTCATGGAATCGTATTTTATCCCTTCGTTTTGAAAACACCAGGTGTCTGGTGTTCAATTTCCACCTGAGGTTTTCAGTGCGCCTTGCACCTTCCGTGCTGCAAGAAACCTGGCAACCCTTGCGGGAAAGAGTAAATACACTGTTTTTGGAGCTCAGCTGTGGCGTGTTGGATGTGCAGAAAGGAGGACGGCGCACATGCACTGCACACGCTTACACACACACACACACACACGCACACACACACCAATACGACGTTAGGTTGAAAGTCAATGTCAGATTGCATTAAAGCAGCAGCAGCAGATGCAGCAGCAGCAGCAGGGGTTTGCACTGAGCTTTTCTCCAAGACTGATAATCCCTCCAATGCAGGGTTAAGTCCTTCCTCGTGCACATGAAGAAACGGCTTTATTTTCAAACATAAATAAATTATGATGATGATAATAATAATAATGATGATGATGATTCCTGGGTTTACCTTGAGCGTTTGGTTGTGGGGTCTCGCATCACCATGCATTCTCTGATCTCTCCAAATTTGCTGAAATAGTCTCTAAGGCTGTCTGAGAACGAGCAGAGAGAGAAGACAGAGAGGAAAGACAGGAAAACAGGAGAAAGATGATGAGCGGGTCAGTCATTCTATTCCAGCACTGCGCGCGCAGGGGTCGAATAGAGGACTCCGGGATATAAACCGGGACCAAAAAAAAAAAAAGAAAGAATTTCCTATAATATATAATGTGCTGTCATATCGGAACACTAGGTTTTCTAGAGATAAAGATAAAAGGTCATGCTTTACCTGGTGAGGTCTGCCAGCTCAGGCCACCGATAAACATTTTGCTGCAAGAATAGACAGAAGAAGAAAAAGAGAAAGAGAGAAAGAAGTGAGTTCCAGTTCCAGGTGAGAGATCGGCCATGTTTCTAGACGTGTACGGTTCACTTAGGAATAAAACAATAACATTATTTCTTTTAAGGAAACAAAATAACACACACAAGTTGCATCCCGGTGCCAAACGTCCACAAAATGTATCGAAAGCAAGTAAGCAAACAATACCGCCGCGCGCGGGGACGTGTGTGTGTGTGTGTGTGTATCCGGAAGGACTAACGGGGACGCTGTCGGCGCTCTAAAGCCTCTCTCTTTGCTTTCATTTCATTATAAAAAAGAAGGAAAGAAAGAAAGAACCAGCCCAGTCCCGCGAGCGGTGAGTGATCATCTTACCCCGGGTCATGCTGTGTGTCGTTCGGGCTTCCGGACGTGGCTTGACTCCCGTCTCCATCCATAGCGCTGTCTTAGAAAAAAAAACTACAGGGCAGTAAAACTACCAGATACACACTCACTCACACACTCTCTCTCTCTCTCTCATACACACACTCACTCACACACACATACACACACACATGCACACACGCGCGAGCGCGCACTCACTCTGTCTCACATACACACACATGCATACAGATCGGGGGGGCGGGAGAGAAAGAGAGAGAGAGTGAAAGAGAGAGAGAGAGAGAGAGAGAGAGAGAAGGACGAAGCGCAAACAGAAGCGCAGGAGGAATATTACCGAAGCGGGAGGCAGAAATCGTCACACGTGGGGATCAGGCTCAGCCTCCTGTCCCGGCCCCGCCCTCTAACGGGCAGCAAAATGGGCGTGACAAGAATGTTTGACGTCATAAAATCCATTCCCCGCCTTCCCACGAGGAGTATTTGGGAAACCACGCCCCCTGTTGGTTATAAACAGAAAAAAAAGAACAAAAATTAAACAAATTCTTCCCCCAAACCCTTTGACGATCTTTATTCCGGTTTATAAATATAGACTGGTTCTAATCAGATTCGGTTTGTAAACAGCTGTGTACAATTCAAAACTCAAACCATGGCAAAACAACAGTTTATATATATATATATATATATATATATATATATATATATATATATATATATATATATATATATATACAGTCCATTTAATCCAAATTCCCCATGGGAATAAATGTAACACACACACACACACACACACACACACACACACACACACACACACACACACAAAGACATAGACACATACGTAAAAGAAAAAAAAAATGCTAATCCCTAATCTTTTTTTCAGAGATGTATGGAGTAAGAAATTGTATCCAAAAAGTCTGGAATCAATATGAGGAAAAGAGTGAAAATGATCATGATGAGCAAATGAAATTTATATCATCAATTTATTAGAATTCTCAGACACCCTTCATCTGTGATATACTGTAATTGTGCATAAAGAATATGCTCTACACAGGTTAAATATATAGATCATATAGATGATCATAAAGATCATTTCCATAGTAAAAGGTCAGGCACAGGTGTTTGCAGATGTTTACAGGGTATGGCCGAAAATCCCCATCTTTATAAAAACAAATCAAAATTAAAATTTAGCAAAGATGGTGAGTTTTTGTGGATCTGTTTGTTGTATGTTCAAAGTAAAGCTGCTCCTTTAAGTTTCCAACACTGGAAAGTTTTTAATTTTTTTACTTTTTAGGTCTGTAGTAACATAACAAGCAGCTTTTTAAAATTTTTTTATCATATTTTACAATATTAACTACAACCCTAAATCCCAAACAAAAAAAAACGTTAGATGCAATGATTTACAAATCTCTTAAATCTATACTCTATTAAAAATAATAATAATAATTAAAAAAAACATATCAAATGTTTAAACAGAGAATATATATCATTTATTTTAGGTAAAAATTGGTTATTTTGAATTTGATGGCTTTTACAGGTCTCAAAAAAAGTTTGGACAGAGTCATGTTTACCACTGTGTAGCACCATGGCTTAGAAAGAAGTAATAAGGAGAAATAAGGAGACCAGTTGCTGAAGTTTTGTGAGAGGAATGTTGTTCCATTTGTGTCTGATACAGGATTTTAGCTGCTTAACAGTTCTGGGTATTCTTTGTTGTGTTTTTAATTTCTTGATGCACAAAATGTTTTCTGCAGGCAGGCCAGTTTAGCACTTTGACTCTTCTACTACTAAGTAATGCAACTGTAATAGATGCAGTATGCAGTTAGCATTGTCCTGCTCAAAAATGCAATGCCTTACCTGAAAAACACGTTTTCTGTATGGAAGCATATGTTGCTCTTAAACCTGTACTGATGGTCCCCGAGTTACGATGGTTTGACTTATGATCTTACGATGATGATATGACAAAATTGTAAAAAATATTTATAATTTTACGCAACAGGCAGCAGTGTACGATGTACATTGGACTCACTCAGATGCCCCACTTTCGCTAGCACTCGACGGAGTAAAGTTGTTTCAGTGTGTATTTTTCTGTTTCAAATGGTTTCAAACATCACTTTTAGTGATAAAAGCATGTCTTCCAAGAGCCCAAGTATGTCTCCTGCTGCTAGTGAAAAAAGAAGAGAAAAGCCATCAGTATAGAGCAGAAAATTAAGATTATAAATCAGCATGAAGCAGTAAAAGACTGTCAGAGTCATATTACCATCTTCGACGTATGATATTTTTGACTTACGATGGGGTCGTCATAACGTATCTTAATCGTAAGTAGAGGACTACCTGTATATACCGTTCAGCAGCCTTTACAAATGTGCAAGCTGCCCATTTTACTGGTACTAATGCACTCCCATACCATACCATCAGAGATGCGGCTTAATGACCTGAGCTTAGAAACTGAGGTGGTCCCTCTCCTCTTTAGAGCGGAGGATGTGGTGATCACAAAGAAATCAAAATTACTCTGCCTCTCTAAGATACACTATTTATACCCAGTCATCTTAATAACCTGTTATTTATTAACCTAATTAATTTGAACATGTTTCTCAAACTGTTATTATAGTATATAGTATTATAGTAATAACTTACTTTTTTCCAGACCTTTGTTTCCCCGTACCAACTTTTTTCTCAGACTTGTTGCAGCCAGCAAATTTTAATTTGTCCTCAGTTTGATAATTTTATATGTTTTCTATGTTCTTTTGTGAATAAAATATGGGTTTATGTTTTTATTTAAATTTACATTGTCCCAATTGTTTTGGAATTGGAGTTGTATATGTATATAGCCCTAATTGAAAAAAAAAGCAAAAAAAAAACACTCTAAAGTGTAACTCTATTACAGCAAAGTACTTTGTGGAGAAAACATATCACACCACATTGTGTTTTATATTTTACTTATTTTACATTTCTGTTTTTGAGCTGTTGAACTTCGTTGTTGAAGTAAATCTAAATAATTGTCTATTCTCAATAACAGCTCTCAGTGAACATACATGCGCTGTGGATCTCTTTAAAAGTTACAGCGTCCGAGAAAAACAGACATTTTAGCCGTCTTTCGTGAATAGACCTGTGCAGCAGTTGTGGGTGACACACATCTAGTTTCTCATCACGTCAGCGTACAAGTGAGAGCTCAATTAAATCGGGATGCTCGATGGATTTTAAGTCATGCTACAGTAAGTGCTGTTTATTTCCTCACTGCAACCAGGGAGATGAGTGTGAGGACATAGAAAAGGACGGCAACAACAGTTTTAGTTGCTAAAAAGGAGAACGATGCATGCAATGAACATGTAACTCCTTAGGTGTGGTCCCAACCCACCTGATGCAGCTCAGCAGCTCATTAACAAGTCCTTCAAGAGGCCCATTGCAGTGTTTTACACTGAACTGAAGCAGTAAGACAAAGACTCGACATAGTAAATGTACAGTTTAATTACTGGTTTAATTGATTTCTCTCAGATTCTGTGCTGATCTCCAGTAGGAAGTGGGTTCATATCCCACAGAGAGTCACAAAGACCCAGATTTCTAGGTTGCATTTTAAAATATGCATCTAATCCAATACATTTTTCTATATATTATATCTATTCTATATTCTGTCTTCTTTTTTTTAACTGTTAAAACTGTTACAATATGCAACATAGTCAAGAAGGAATTTTTTTTTTTTAAAGCTAAGAATTTGCTCAACAAATGATATAAAATTTGAAAGAAAAAATGCAATTTTCTAACATTTATTTTCACAAAAGAAATATATAAAAATGTTAAAAATGAAAAAATAAATAAAATCAAACTCTTTTTCTATAATTCATTTCCAAATTTACTGAGTTTACAAGTTTTCAAACATTTGAATACTCTTTTTCTTTACATATGGGTTTAATACTTTATCTATGTGCATGTCTGAAGATGGCTAGAGTTCTGGTGTGAGTATTGCTGTAAGCAGTAATCTGATTCTTAACTTATTGACCTTATTGTATATTACAATAGATCACTATAAATATCAGACCAGCCCTCGAAATAATAGAAAGTGTTTCGAACGTGACTGACCATATGCCTTTCAGTTCCTTAATAAACATTTTTAGTTCGCACAGCCTTGACCCTTTGCTCACACTCGCTCGATTCCTCCACGACTGAAGCTTAAGATCGTGCAAACAATTCTGCCTGGTCTAAAAATGTCACTACCTGCATATATTGACCCCATCTGACACGCTCGATGCTAATCTAAAGCTCCAGGACCAGGAGGCCAGAAGCATCAGGAACTTAATTACCAAATATTCCAAATCTGACCATTTGGAAACAATACAAAGTGTCTCTTTAGGCGTCGTTTAAGGACGCATCGGCGCCCATTCGTTTCACGTGGCAGAATTGAATTTCTATAACCTGGTGATTTTTTCCCAAAATAATACACAGCCGCTCAAGCACAATTACAAAGGGCAATTATTGCTTCGAGGCTGCCGGCGTTTGCTCTGCAAATCAGAGAAAGATTACAGTGCATAGATCATTGTGCTTTTGACAGCTGCTGTGTTCAGTGGAGTGGAAAAAAAAAGAACTTGAACAAGATGTTTATGGAGTATCTGTGTCTGTAGCACTCAGTGTTTATTGCCGTTTGAAATGCGACCGGGCCTTCACACAACAGCCTCACGGACACTGACTAAGATCTCGTCTGGGAGTAAGGTGATAACACATCAGCTCGCTCATCAAGAAATATGAATGCAGTCGGCTTGTGCTCAATCATTAAACAGAATACATTCGACTACAACAGACTACATTCTGAGGCCAGTTCCAGGTTTGTTATATATATATATATATATATATATATATATATATATATATATATATATATTTTTTTTTATTAATTTAAAGCAAGAATTTAAAGCAGAATCCAGTCAATGCACAGTGATTCCCTAAAAGTCCTGGGATTTAAACTCACAACCTTCTGCTTGGCTCAGAATCTTAATAATTCTCTCTTTCTGTGTTTGTGTTTATTTATAGTTCAGCCTCATTAAACACTCAGTAATTCTAAGAGCTGAAATCTGACCAGCTGAAGTTGATTTTCAACCGTCCTCTTGAACCAGCCAGTGCCAACTGAAGCCTCGGGAGAAGAACCCGATATGGTCTTCTGCTTGTGTAGCCCATCAGCTCTCAAGCTTTGCTTGTTGTGCATTATGGGATGTTTTTCTGCTCATCACATGTGTAAAGAGTGCTTATTGTGAGTGAGTCTATTCAGCTCAAACCAATATGGCCATTTGACTTTTCCATACCTTGCAGAACTGCTTGCTACTGGACGCTTTTTATTTTTATATTTTTTTGCGCCATTTCATCTAAACTAGAGCTTATTGTCTTAGCAGTTTCTGAAATACTCAAACTATTCAGTCTTGCCGCCACAGCAATGCCACTGTCAAAGTCCCGGAGATCACGACTGGGATCCCGGTTTAATCACGACTGCTACAGTACATGATTGTACATACTGCACTGCTGCTACATGACTGGATGCACTACAATGCTGCTACACGATCGACTGAATAATTACAGAAATGTGTACAGTAGATCTTCAGATCTTTAAATCTTTCCTAATAAAAATGGGCAACTTTCTCTGAATGGATAATTGTGAATAAAACATGTACATTTACACCATTTAGCAAATGCACTTATTCAGAGCAACTTAGTTATCTCAGTTATAAATCTGAGCAATTAAGGGTCTTGCTCAAGACCCTCTTGCTGGGAGTTGAACCCATGACCTTCCGATCAAAAGTCCAACATCTTATATACTGAACTAACAGAAGTCTCAAAGCGGTCAATAAGATTTTATGTTACAGAAACATCAACTTGCTGTGATGCAGTCCAAGTTGACTATTGTTTTATAGCAGCAAACCCTGGAGTGTATTATTCCTTTAAGACCACAAAATTGTACAAAATGATTTCCTAAAAAATATATATTGACTTAATTAACAACATATATTTTTAGTATATTTTAAGTCTATCATCAGAATACCCCTAATGCATTCATACCATTATCATCAATGCTAGTCAACTGTTTTGTGTATTTGCTAATTCTATACCAAAAGCTAAAGAGTGTAACATATATAAATTCAACATGCAGCCATGCAAAATAGCCACACAAGTGTGCAAATATTTGGCAGTTTCTACCTTGGCATATGCCTGGAGAGAGCTTTTTGAAAATAAAAAAGAGCTAAAAACATCCTTTGGTATACTGAAATTAAGCCTGGGGTTAGACATCAGTGTAGCATAGCATTAATTATTTGTATTAATAATTACAAAAATGAAAAGCCGTAATAAGGACATTAAAACAAACACATGGCATGTCTATAGCCTACTTTACTTATGTATATATTTATTTATTTATTTTTTAGAAGTGCTTTAAGACAGGATTTCGTAACATCAGGAGCAGTATTTCAACGTATGACTCACAGCCAGTACAAAAAATAGGATTCTTTTCTAAGATTCATAGTAAATATGGCAGCTGGCGAGTATAAACAGCATGGCAGGACGGTTTATCACAACTGACTGCAAGACAGAATCCCTTCTTGTTAAATACAAAGAGGAGACGCTCTATTATTGTGTGGCAGGCGCACATTTCCGAAATGTGCCTCGCAGTCGCAGCGGCATCTGTGTTTCATTAATGAACGGATAAAGTATTTAAAGGAGGGTTTAATTTTTAATACCGTACATCTGTTAGACGCCCCGAACAGATCAATATGGGAGGTTTGCGCAAACCTAAACCTATGAGCAGATTCCTTTTTTTTTTTTTTTTTTTTTTTTGCGAAAAGTGTTTCAATCATTTTTTTTCTCTTTCACATCCAATAATGTTGGAATCAGGAAAAAAAAAAAAACATGCTGCATAATAGGAACGACAAAAACGACAAAACTGTCTGGATGATGCTTTAATGTATTTTCTATTACAGGCCTCGCCTGGAAGATGTGCCCGTCGCCTCCATTAAAGGGTCAAGCTGATATGGTGAGGTGCCCCGGTTGTGTGTGCGCGCTCTGCCAGCTTCAGCAAGACTCAAATTGGCCTCTCGCACAGCACTCTGATGTCAAAGTAGCTCGAGACAGAGAAAAGCGGTAATATGCGGATGTCAAAGCACAATGAATAACTCAATGTCAAGCAGCATGTATGTGTGTGTGTGTGTGTGTGTGTGTGTGTATGTGTTAGGTGGGTAGAGATGTGTGTAGGCATGTGAAGAACATCATAATAGCATGGCTGTCATGTGGAACTAAAGTTTTATAATTTCTCCGTATACGCACTGTATAGTAGCTCACACATATAGAGCTGGACACTTTGTGTGAAGCGGTAAATGTGGGTTTCCAGTTGGTTTCCCTCCACTTTTTTAATTCTCACCTCCCAAAATTGAGTAAGGTGAAGACTTTAAATAGGTGTTAAAGCATGTCTGCATTGTGCCAATACTCATTTTATGTCTACTTCCACATTAATTCAAGTTTCCCAGGGACGCTCTGTAGATTCACCTCTACTCTGATCAGGACAGAGCTGATCATCATCATGTATTGCACAAGTGAGTGGTTGTTTTTTATTTTATATTTAAGAGAATACAAATTCTTTTCAATTGCAATTCTAATAGATCGCAAAAAGTGTGCACAAATGATTGAGAAATACTTTTTCATATGCCAGTGTGACTAAAGATTTTCAATAGAAACAATGACTAAAAAAACGTAGGAGTCATTGTACCTGCATAAGCATGTACACACAAGATCGTGACAATGCTGGATCCTGCTTTTCTTTAAAACGACATGATAATTGAACGGGCCCTTAAGAGTCAGTGATGAAAAGGTCATTTTGAAGGTTCAAGGTTGCCTTTTGATGTCTCCAATGAAGTAAATTCTATTATTTCATACAGTTACATGTAGGAACAGAGTTTAGCACTAACAGATCACTCTGACTGGTGCTATTCTGATTGAGGGGTGAGACAGGAATACCATCTTTCTCATCCAGAGAGGGGGCCACTTATAATCTCCTGGACTGTCAGACTAGCTGGCACAGATGGCTGTGGCGTCATCTGGATTCAAACTTGTTATCTCTTGACAACAGGGAAAATGCCTGGGAGGGTCGTACCATCAAATGCAATAACTTGTCTGGTGTCAAATAATGAAATGTATTAAATAAACATCACCAGGAACCAAAATCATGCAAAGCTAGAGTCCTATAGATTATAATCCAGGTGGAAGTAGAAGTATGTATGGAATGAACTTCCCCCGGATGTCCAAGAGTCACTGGCAACTCTGGATTAGGGTGTCAGCCAAATGGAAATTGAAATGTTACTTCAAACAGAGCTATGGTTTTTAAAGTAGGGTTGTTAAATCATAGCCAGGGGGTAATGCCAGAAAGAAATACTTTACATATTAAAATTATAATCCTAATATTTAAACAGTTTAATTAGGTACTAAGTAGATGTGTGGAATTTTGAAAGCCTTTTATTTTAAGGGTCAGTGGCTGCAAAAAAGATTTGAGAACCCCGATACATAAAGAGTGCATAAAGGGTTCACTGACGCTATGACTTTGTCCTACTTGCTCTAAACGAACTGCATAAACAGATACACAGCATTACAAAAGACCAAGTGTGGTCTCACACCAGCAGTAAAATAGGACTTAATGATGACAAACGATGACTCGTACTTGCAGTCCTGCCGTTATGCAGTACAACCATTGGTGAAAGGACAGATCTAATCCTTTAAAGGACTTACAGACGAAAACAATAAACACAAACCCAACCAAGCAGCTTGGTTCTATTTAAATCTCATTCACAGTCCAGCAACACCGGAAAGGAAGCCTCCCTGGCAAAAACAGTGGTGTCTCTTGAGAGCGTGGGGTTGTTGCCATGTGTAAAAATGGCAACTGTTTGAAATAATATAGTGCATGGAAGAGGTCATATTTTGGCAAGGTTTCTCTTCCCGAAATGCAGAAAATAGAATACACTCTGGTAAAGAAAAGGGTTTCTTTATTATTTATTTATTGATTTATTTTTTACATTTTCCTTAAACATTACCACCATGTTTATTCCGGTCAGGGTTGTCTCTGGTGGTCTGGTGGTTAGGATGCGGCGCCCTCACCGCTGCGGCCCGGGTTTGATTCCTGGTCAGGAAACCAACCCCAGCCATTATGGTTGCACAAGCCAGTGCACTCTTAGTGCTGGTCCCAAGCCTGGATAAATAGGGAGGGTTGCATTAGGATGGGCATCCAGCATAAAAACATGTGCCAAATCGAACATGTGGATCATGAATATGGATGATCTGCAGTGACGACCCCTAATAAGAAAAGCCGAAAGAAAGGTTAAAGGTATTCCGGTCAGGATTGTGGTGGCTGTAAAGCCTATACCAGGAACACTGGGAAAGCTCCTTGGATGTGACACAATGGATACTCTTTTATGTATAGGTGCAAATTAGCAAAGGCGATTAAGTGGTTGGTTTGGGTGGACTCCAACTCAAACTCAGACAGACAAAAATCCAGACATACAATCTAACCCCAGACCCAGGAGCTGGCAGTCTTTTCATAATTCTATGATAAATTTACACACTGATAAAAATGCAATCAAAATAATATGAAAATGTGAAGTTTTAGGCCATCTATGGCCAGGAGCCCAAGACAGCATCTAGGGAGCTCGTGTATGCCGAAAAGGGTTGCTAACGTGTTACTCTGCCCTCTGATCCAGCATGAGCAGTAGATGGCTTCACATGTCTCAGAGGAAGCATTTGTTTTTATTCACTTTCCCTATTTGATAAATGAAAATTGGCTGGTTACCAAATGATGGGAGAAGATGTAGATATAAAGGATCTCTACCACAGGTATTCAACCCTAGCCCTAAAAAACCCTGCATGTTTTAGAGGTTTCCATACTCAAACATATCCACATCAACCGAATTCTTAGGTTTTTGAACCCCTCAGATAAACTTTCAGATAGGATTCTGATTTGGTTTGTTAAAAGCATGTCATCCATCTCCTCACCAGGGTTGCAGTGGATCCAGAATCTATTACAAGAGCAGCAGATGTGACCCAAAAATACATCCGTGATGGAATTCAGATTCACACACTATTTCACACCTAGAGGCAATTAAGAGTCACCAAAGGTCACCTAGAGGCATGTTTTTGGAAGAGAATGAAAGGAAAGCCAACTCGGATTCACATTTGGAGGTTGGAGCTGTGAGTATACACCGTTCGCCTATGCCACTGCGATAAAAGCATCTGCCAAATATAAATGTAAATGTGCATTATGTGGCCTAAGTAGCTTAGCGTGAAGTGTCCTGTGAGAGTTGCTCTGCAGTTATTTTGGCGGTGACGGTGCTTTTCTTACAGATAATGGGGCTGAGTGGGACTTCATTAATCAACAGCGCTCTTTGACGAGGCTCTTCATCGTCCTGAGTTCCGAATTGTTTTTCATGCTGCATGCCATTAATTAAAGTCATCAAAGCCAGCAGCAAGTAGACACGGCTTGCTTTATCAGGACCACTTTGCATACACTACAGCACATGCTTAAATCCTGTTAATTAGGGACAGCATTTCAAATTGTGATTTTCAGACGAAAATGAAACTTATTCCTACAGGCTTATATACAGTTCTGATGTGACTGTTCTTTAAAATGTGTTTAAAATGTGGATACCATTTAAAAGGGGAGGCGACAACCAGAGAATGTGATGCAGGTGCCATTTTCTAATCTTTACCTTGAGTGGCATCTAATGTTCAAAAAAAGCTAGTGCACTTGGTTTTTTTTAAAAAAAAGGAGAAGAAGAAGAAGAAGAAGAAGAAGAAGAAGAAGAAGAAGAAGAAGAAGAAGAAAGGAGTCGATATGATTAAAACTGCCATAACACCTACAGTCAGTAGTGGGTCAATAAAACTGATAAAACACTTGTAGCGATACCAGAATTATATATTGATATAAAACCAAATAAAAGACAGATGACACGTAACATCACATTCATCTATGCTCAACAATCCTCTCGAGTGCTCAGCTCTGGTTTGTTTCCTGTAACAGCAGCTCAGGGAGAAATGCAGCTGTAAATGCCAGGTGTATAATAATGCGTTATCGTTTTTATGGTAACAGTTCATGCACAGGAAATCCACAAAATGGCGGTGAAACACATGAAGGTTTATGTGATAACATTTTCATGCAATATATATATATATGGAAGGAGTCTCCAGTGTCTCAGTACTCTCTTATACTCAGAGTTAAATTTGTGTCAGAAAGGTTTTAGACACTTTATGCTTTGTGCCTTTTGGGTAATTCGACTGCATTTTTGCTTATTAACAATATTTTCAATATGCTGCTATGGTGAAATATTTACACAAATCCAGATGTCAAGTTTGAATTTACATTTGTCCCTAATGAGCAAATCAGAGGTGACTGTGACAAAAGAATTTCCCTGAGACAACATGAAGAAATCTTGAAAGAAACCCAGACTCCAGAGGGAACCCATAACATCACGCAGTGCTACGTTTGTTGAAAAGGAGCTTGAATATGAGCATTATTAAGCTTTTAACATTCTTGTATCAAAACCAAATGTTAGGTGGCCTTTAAATATAAAACACATTATACCTTTATTTCCAATGTAATACTGATTACATTGTAATTACAAGTTTACTTTTTTCCTTCCCTTCCTTGTAGTTTTGATGCTGACACTGGAGACTCCTTCCACTAATGTAAAATAAAAACATCTCCTCACAAAGAAAAACCTCTAAACAATTACTTGCCAGTGACTGGATGAGTGGAAGGACCCAAATGCAGGACGCAACAGGGGTATGATGAAAACGGTCTTTAATAAAGAAACACACAGTGGAAAAAGAAAAACACAGGTCAAATACAGTCCAAAGTCCAATAGCCAGGAGACAGAGCAATTCAGGGAAAACCAAAAATCATAATCCAAAACCTTCCAGAATCCGAGAGCTGGCAAACAGAGCAAATATGGGCAGAGCAAAAACACAAAAACCAAAAACAATCCAGAGTGCAAACCAGAAAACAGAGGCAGAGCAGAGGTCAGGGTCCGGATCAAGATCAGAGAACAGGAATCAGAACAGGCAGGGTGGCAAGAGTAATCCCAGGGATATGGAAGCAGGTGAGATAATCTGGCCAGGAGTAAATGTCTCTGGTGTTCTTAAATGGGTGGCCCGAGAAAAATGGCAAGATGGCCGCCGAGCCAGAAGTGAGCCTGGAAGATCCTGTGAGCCCGGAAGATCCTGACAACTTCGTTATTTTCATTTTTAAGATTCGATTTTATCGAACTTTGTCAATGTTTCAAGAACCCGGCGTAAGTTGTTTTCTATATTAACAATATCTCACCGTTCTATTGTCAGAAAAGTACTCAACTTGCTTCTTCTAAGCAGCACCATGATTGTTGTATGGTTATGGTTATTACGCTGTGAATTTAATACACTGGTTACCAGGAGGAACTGAAAAACAGCTAATAGGCTTAGAAAAAAAGGGCAAGAACACACACACACACACACACACACACACACACACACACACACACACACACACACACACTCTTACAGCCATCCATCAGCAGTGTGAGTGTGTTGCATCAGCGGCTAAAAATAGAGTAAGCAGAGCCCATCTGTTCCTCCTATTTCAGACTGTTACGTATGAAAGAATGTTCCAGTGAGATGAGCAATTCAGGAATCTCAAAACTGCAGTCAGTGGTGAAGGGAAAACACACACATATATACACACACACACACACACACACACACACACACACACACACACACACAGAGAAATTCCTGTCATGAAGGAGGATGTTCTAAATAGTTTACACTAACTTCAGGATTTGCAATATTCAAGCAAAAAGGTGTGTACACCCTTGGAACATTCATAGCAACATGGTAACCTGTGTGTTTGTTTGATTATCACACACTAACGATGGTCGAGGTGGTTATGGTGATTTTTTTTTTTATAACGAATAAACGTCATAAAGCTAACTGACTGGACCACTGAGAGGAAAGAGAATAATAATAATAATAATAAAATAACAAGTAGAAATATTGTAAACTATAATCTAGCTGCATTTGAATAAAACCAGGAAGTGCTGTTAATATGATACACAGCTGCAACAAGATGAGTGTAAAGTTCAAGCAACAAATTCAAAATAACACAAATAGATTAATAATAATAACATGGCAGCCTATAATACTGTTCCTAACATCAAACTGCTGATGTTGTCAATAAAGGGTGCTCGGGAATTCGTATATTCCTGATCGTTTTTGACCGTCTCTGTAGCCCATTTATTCGATCTCTCTGGTTTGATGCCTGTTTTAACATCGTTTTCACCTTCACTGTGTTTCATAAAGCACAAAGGAGATGAATCAATAGGGTGAATATTATATAATGATATACAACAGCAAGTGTTTTGGCCACAACTTCTAAACCGAACATCTCTTCCAGGATTCTAGCATGCTAATCCCTGTACTAGCACTCTGATTTAGTTTTATATTGTTAGCTGCATCCTCCAAACACACACACACACACACACACACACACACACACACACACACACACACACACCGAAATGCCAAGGGGCAGTCATGATGTTGTAAACAGCACTGAAACAGAGCCTTGGTTCTATATGTGCTTTAAAAATAAACTTGACATTAAGCTTGCCGGAGCCATGTTCGTCTAAACCAGGTAAACAGCGCCCCCTACTGCACACACATATATACACACATCACGTTTCTTCGGTGTACTAAAAAAAAACAAAGACAGGCCACAAGATTGTACTGATGATCAGTTCCAATGCACATTTCCTTCAATTATCAATGAATTCAGTACAAGTTCAGTTCAAGGAAATAGGTTTCTTCTATTTTACCTGTTCAAATAACATTAAACAAAATACTGACAAAGGTTTGTGGACACCTTACCACAAGATTGCTGTATGTTATTTTTAAACATTAAGTCCCTATTAACTCTTATAATAACCTCCACTCTTCTGGGAAGATGTTCCACCAGCTTTTGGAGTGTGCTTGTTAAGATTTGTGCTCATTCAGCTACAAGGGCGTTAGTAAAGTCGGGTACTGATGTATGGTGAGGTGTTCTGGGGGTGCAGTCAGTGTTTTAATTCATCCCATAGGGTTTAGTTCGCTCAAGATCTTCGACTCAACCCCCTGTGAAGCACATCTTCATGGTGCACAGGGTCATTGTCATGCTGGAGCAAGTTTGGGACTCAAAGAAATCAATCGTCTGCCTTTAACTTAAAGTCAGGTATAGTTTTGTCCATATAGTTTACATAACCAGGGCAGGTTTTTATAAGAATAAAAAAAATATGATACACATGATCTTATTTCAGCTTCTCCCATTAGGGGTCGCCACAGCGGATCATCCGTCTGTCCTCCTCAGCTGCCTCTTTTACACCAACTACCTGCATGTCTTCCTTCACCACATCCATATACCTCCTCCTTGGTCTTCCTCTTTTCCTCTTTCCTGATTACTCCATCCTCATCATTCTCCTTCCGATATACCCGTCCTGATATGTTTCTGTTTTCTAGTCAACTTGACATAACATTGTTTCCACGTGATCAGTACTTTTTTCTGTGTATTCAGCATAAGAGCATGTTCTAGAGGCAGCATCACAGACTCACTCATTACATTGTGTGGAAACAGGTTTTTACGTTGAGATCACGTGAAATGATGGAGAAAAAAATCATCTGTTACCTCAAGATCAGGATAAAATTACATCGTGATCATGAGAAAACAAGAAGGACAAAAAAAAACACTTTATAGCATGATGTTTTACCACCACAAAATGGACAATAACTTTTTTAAGTGCAGTGTGTTAGTGTTTTATTCCTCTAGTACCACAGCAAGGACATTGCTGACTGCCGATTGCTGATACACTGATTGTGGAAAACCTCATTAATTACCTCTGCAAGCAACTTAAAAAAAGAAAAAAAAGAAAAGAAACTGTAGAGCACATTCATGTTTGGTAAAAGCACCACATACACACAGTTTTAAATCAATTCAACATTTTAATGGGGACAGGAAGGTCGTGAAAACACTTCTGAACGTTTAAACATGGCTGTGGAAGCTGAAAACGACATTCTCATGCTTGTCTGAAATAATATCCAGACAGTTTTACAATTACAATTACAGGAGACAGGATTTCTTTTGAAGAAAAAAAAATAAAAAAAATAAATGCCTCAAGAATTCCAACGGCGTCGTTGTGCACAAAGATCGAACCGAGGCGACGTGGAAAAGAAATGATAAGTCAGACTTGGCAGTTGGCGTGACGTGGCACTGTGATATTTACCTGATATGACACTGGCACAGTGAGTATCCTCTTAGTACACACACACACACACACACACACACACACACACACACACACACACACACACACACACACACACCCCCCCCCTCCTAACAGCCATAGGTTGCTGAAGAATACACAGGATTAGGTTTCCTTGACAAAACAAAGTACAAGACTGAAATCGAGCACTTTCACGTCACGTGTAATCCAAGAAAGCGGCACGCTGGGGATTCGCTTTGTGTTCCTTCGGCCTGAAGCCTGCGAGATGGAAGTAAAAACGTGGGGAGGTCCGTGCGTTCCGCGACGGTTCCACCTGAAGTTTTGCGCTGGACATCGTAGGAGGGTTTGTAATTCGTTGCGAAGACGTCTTTGGATAATTGGAACACTAAAGAGATACAAACAGCATCATTGTCTTACACGTACATACAATATAGATGAAGGACACGGATACTGGACATGCTGGATGCATGGGACACAATGGCACATTTTGCAGTTCAATTTCCAAACCCAAATCATTTGGGTAGCTCATCATTCGTAAGTGTGCCATTAGTTTAATACAAGTATCAGGCAATTTCAATACAGTTGATTCATTATGTGTGTGTGTAAATATATATATGAAGAAATCCTGACTCGATTTTTCACACTCACATCGTCTCGAACATTAAAACAGTACTGGGTGGTATAATGCCATGTCTCCTGTAAAGATTTTCCATTGAGACATTTCACATTTTTGTTTTAGACACTTTTCTCCAAGACAAAAATCCAATCCAAGCAGAAAACTGACAGATCAATGGATGATCAGAAGCCTAACAGCCACAGGGTTTGACAGTGTGTAATCCTGGAAACAAGCAGATATGGCATCTGGGATTTTATTTTTTACATGTAGTTGCCCGTAGAAAGAGAGAGAGAGAGAGAGAGAGAGAGGGAGGGGAGAAGGAGAGAGAGAGGAGGGGAGAAGGAGAGAGAGAGGAGGGGAGAAGGAGAGAGAGGGAGGGAGAGCACACCCTCCTACTGGCTATCAAAACTACCAAAAAAAAAAAAAAAAAAAAAAAAAGAGGTACAAAGCTATGGTTACACGACCTCCCACTTTTTAGTTTGTTCAATAGTTTCAAAGCAACAAAATGAATATTTATCCACCTCACAAGCCACAACTAAATTAGATTCTCCATCTGACACCTACAGCTCATCCCCTCAGAACAAAAGAAAAAAGTAGAAAGAAAGAAGAAGAAAAGAAAAAAAAAAAAAAAAAAAAGCAGCTCAATTCCGCCAGCCATGACAGAGCAAAACAACCGTACTGCCTTACAGTCAAGTTTCAAATAATGATTTCAACAAATTCAACTACATAAAACATTTCTTTAAATGTGCATTCTCCCAAACACTGTGGTAAAAAGTTAGTCTAATGTTAAAGTGTGTGTGGGAAATAAATGATCATTTAGCCTACTGTTAAAAGTTAATTTTCTGATAAAGGAAATCGATTTGGTGAGTAAAAAAAATAATAATAAAAGCCTTTGCCAAAGGCTTGATGATGGATTTTAGTGATTTAGAGATTTAGTGTTGAAATTTAATCAAACACCAGATGAGCAACAATCAACCATCATCTCATAGACAGCGATTTTTAAACGTGTGGCAGCTCAGTAAAAAAAAAACAAACAACAACATTTTAAAAGGAAGAAAAAAAATAAAAAGTGAATAAAATTAAAATCACAAGCTCAAACATTAAAAAGTAAAAGAAAATAAAGACCGGACTGTTCAGCGAAAGACAGGAAATCACGGCACTGATTGTTTCTGAAGAGAGATTTCAAACACGATGCTAAAAACGCATATTAAAATGATCTGAGAAATCAAACGGTTTGTTCAGGCACCTCTACGGGTTCCTTCAACACGGAGGCGACAGCGACTAGGAAAAACTTGCATATCTTAAGCTCTGGAGTCAAAATGCCATTGCACAATTTTTTTTAGCTTTCTTGTCCGTGCTAACCCTGCCTCCTCGCTCGCTCCTACAGCTATGATGCGACTAGGCATGTGCCAATATTAAACACAATAAATATAAACACTGCGTCGTTAATAAATTACTCAAGTCACAAGAAACGCATGGCCCGTGGGGGTGCAGAAACTTTTAAACAGTCTACGATAATATCGTGCATTTCCAAGTCATATTATTAGATGAACGATAATCGGCACATGCCTAGATGCAGCCTTTCGAACACCATCTACATAGTGTATATAGCATTATTTCTGGATATTTTTTATTTATTTATTTTTGTATAAAATAACTGAAACTGAAAATAAGTGCTTTAAAAATAACATGTAATGGAAATTTAACTACTATTTTTTTTTACTATTATTTTCTTCTATTTTTAACAGATCTATCCGTGTAAACAAATTAAATTCGTAGGACAAAAACATTTTATTTATATATATATATTTTTATATATATATATATATATATATATATATATATATATAAAAAGAGAGAAAAAGGCAAACAACACTATTGCAGGTGTTGAAATGACGCTGTGATTTTAAGACGCTTAACTGATCAAATATTGACGCGCCTAATGTATTGTAACAAGATCGGCTCAAGCTACACGGGACAAGTGACGGGGGAAAAAAAAAAGTTTGACGAAACAAAAAAAAATTACGAACGATATGTTTAAAAACAAACAAACAAAAAAATCCAATGCCTTCTAACACTCAATGAATTAATAAGCATTCAAAATAAAAACAAGCGAAATTATCTTTACGTATCGCCATCTCAACAGCGAAGCATGCAAACGCTCGATACCGCGTTCCACTCGCAGACAGGACCACCCGGATTGAGCGTCCTGAACCCTCTGCGTCTCTCGCCGAGTTTTCAGCCCTTGTGCAAGAGAAAAACCGAGCCTCAAATCCAGAGAAAGCACATGAAAGAACCAGAAGGAAAGTCCTGCAATTGCATATAACAGGGCACACCAGGGAGTCTGTCTGTCTGTCCGTGGCAAACCCTGCTTAAAGCAGAAATGTGTCATTATTTTAAAGGAGCAGTTTGTCTTTTTTTTTTTTATTATTTTAAAAACGAATTTCGCAACCCGACCGCACCCCACCGAAGCCCGAGCTGAGCAGCTTCTATTTGCCAGTCGAGTGAGATAAAAGTGTGGGGCTGTTTTCCGGGCCAGAAAAAGCTGAACAGAAGCTTAAAATCGAATAAACAAGCCAAATCCATTGCACAGCAATATTGTTGTAGCTTCTTTAGAATATACAGTAACCCCTCCCACTTTATCGCGGTTAGAATCTAACGCCCAGGTTCATCGTTCATCATTTCTCAGATTTTCCCGGCCCCTCGCGGAGAACACGATAGACGGGAATTGTTTTTTTGGAGTTTGATGTTGAAATAATAAAATGTGTTTATACAAATATAATGATTAATAATGAAATGAAGTGAAATGTTACAGTACTGTAAACATAAAATAGCAGTTTTTGGGATGGGGTCTGTTTATCGTGTTTCTTCTGGGGGATTACTGTATACCATTAGGTCGCTTTCACTTGTTTAGTGTTTAGCGAGTTTCAACCGAACCTTCATTGGATTCTCCTCCTCTGTGTGCTTCTTTTAGTGCGACGCAACGATCAGACGCTAGCGTACCCCGAAAACAAGCAGCTTGTTGGCGCGATCCGTTGACGACGAGAAAAGCGGATTGAAACACGGAGCTGCAGAACTCCGCGCAGATGTGGATCGCCAACCGAAAAGAGAAACACGGACGATTTAATTTAACATTTTAACTTTTTTAACTAACTATGTGCACATTTTTTTTTTCTGGTTTTCCTGCCAAAACAACCCCAAAAGAAAGTACGCTCCCTCATCCACGTTTTGTCTGCTTTTGGTTTCGTTTAATTACATCCTAAAAGAATGGATTTGATTCAAATTCAACACACGGGTAAATTGAGCGTGAACAACAACAACAAAAAAATACTAAAAATACACGACAAACTGCACCTTCGAAAGAAAAACCAAGACAGTGAGACAGAGAGGCTACATTACGCTAACTGCTACCCAGCGTTTGAAGCCTCCTGCCGGAATCGAACAGTAGGAGTATTGCCGAACAGCGAGTATACAGAAGAGTAACGCATGGTTTGTAATGGCTTTCCCGATTCTACCTGAGTATAGAGTTCATTATTCTCAAAAGCACAACAGCCCAAAGCCATTCAAAGCAGGAGTTAGTAACTCGTGTTTCAGATAGGCGTAGTCATCTTTAACCCAGTATGTGTACATAAAGTGCTATTACTCATGATGAGCCAAACACCTTTGCTTGGTTAGAAGAAAAGAGAAAGAAAGAAGGAAAAAAAAAAAAAGAACACCAATAAGAAAGCGTGCTTGCTCAACCCAAGCCTAGTACATGGTTATCTATGCTCCAGCCTGATCTTTGGTCTGTGCGGCCAAGACAAAAAAAAAAAGAAAAAAGTGACCATGATAACTCGGCACATTGTACCGTAGAGTTCTGGAGAAAGGCCTTGTTCATGAAATGTCACAGTAGATCTTGAGGCTTTAACACGATCCCTCCGATTACAGATACAGCCTTAACGTTAGCTCTCACGACAGAAATGTGCAAAGAAATATTAAGGTTCGGGTTACAGTTCTACACCGGGAGCAACGAGGAAAAACAAACCAAAAAAAAAGTACAGTTTTGTCCGTCCACAGCCGCGTCTCAGCAGCGTGCGTAACCAAGTCGATCATTATTTTTTTGCTGTAAAATGTTCAGCTTGGTCAGCGTGGGATGCCACCAAGTTTTCCTGATCCAAACGCTTGCATTACAGCCTTTTTTTTAACCTTTTTTTTTTTTTTTTTATTTCCCTCCCCTGCTCCGTAGGTTGCTCCAGTTCCATATTCTCAGGGCTGTCATATGTTTTCAAGTAAAAAAAAAAACCCAACTTAAGGGAAGGACAAACATCCGTTCCGTGATAATTTGGGAATTAGTAATACTGAGAGCTAAATGAATTTTTGTGGAAAGTGAAAAATAAAAGACAAAGCGTGCGAACGGGATTTTGTGTTTTTTTTTTTTTTTTGCTGCAATGCTGGATCATGAATTTAAAAAGAGAACTGTTTCTGTTTAAGGCTTTTTTTTTCTTTTTTAAGCAGATCAAGTTCAAACTACTCTATTTCTCTTTTTCTTCCTTAGTAAGAAGGTCCTCATGGATTGTTTATTTGCATTGCATTATATATATAAAATAAAAAAAAAATAAAAAAGCCTTTTTTGATTTCAATGTGGGAAGAAAAAAAAATCAATTGATTGTGAAGCTCGTAGTTGTGTTTGGAAGGTTCCGGGTTTGTCGCAGCAGCTGAGTCGCATGAGCCGACGACTTCTCCTTAGAGGGTTTTGTTATAGTGTTTGCGTGTAGTCCGACTCGCGGCAGTCTTGTGTGCAGAGCAAACCCGCAGAACTCCAAAGCTTTAGCAACAACATTCATCATCCTAAATTTCGGTCTCTTTATCAGTCCGGTCTGGTTATATTCAGAACAGAAAATTCACATAGAGGATCAGAACTGACTGTAGCACCCAAGGTGGAGATGTAGTACTGGTACTCGGCACCTCAATGATCAGGTCCGTCCATGACCTCCCCGTAATACGTCACCCTTTTTGGATCTACAAGAAAGAACAAGAGAGAAATTAATTCCAGTAAGTATATTATCCTGGATGAAATTCCCACCCTTTACAGCCACCCCTTGGGGGTCTTCCTCAAAACTTATTTAAACTCCATCTATGGCTACATGTCGCTTGAATTTCGCGTTCTCAGAAATCAAAGTGGCGCAGCCGGCATTGTGCTTAATATATCTGATCGTCGATTGTGGGAACTATTGGCAAAAACCCATACCAATAGTTTTTCCAGGCTTCCGATCTGCTGTCATTACGAGCGCGACCTCTAGAGACGCCACAAGCTGTTTGTTTTTACGTGCGAGACTGTGCGCTGCGCTATATTATATAATTCTTTTTATAATTCATATTTTATGAATTATTTTAATTAATTAATATATTCATACTTATTTCATATAGCACATGTTCATGATTCAGTACTGTTTTTTTATTTTGTGAAAAAGTTCAGTACTATTTTACACAGTGTTTTTTTAGATTTTATCCAGATTTTATTCATTTAAAACAATCGGTCGATTAATCGGTTATCGATACGGTTATAGTGTACGATCCAACCCAGCTCTCGGTATCAGTTAAATCCTCTATTGGTGGACCTCTATTCCAGAAAAAATTCTAACAACTAATACGTTTTGTAATGACCTCAAGTGCAGCTCATGACGATCTCAATGAGAGTGCCTGCGAGCTGTGTGTAATAATCATACAGTTCGAGTTTGGAAAACTGGGAAAGGGATACTCTGATTCACTCTGATGTGAATCTATCGGATGTTGATTTGAATCCTCCGGATGTATCGAAGTCACACGGCAATGCTGCTTGTGTTACCGCTGATTCAACACACGCAAGCAAAGCCACGTGTCGAGTATAAATTGTTTTGTTTTTTTTATTTGCTTTCCTAAATACTCTTTAGGAAAACACTATTTTATTGGGGAAAAAAAAAACTTCTCCAAAAGTAGACGGTTGTACATTCGCTCACAAAAAAACCCCAGTGTGTAAGCAGATTCAGAGAAATGCGCATGTAGAGCTACGTCCCCTATGAGAGTGTAAGAAAATAAAAGACGCAGACAGTATTTAAAGGTAATCAACACTAACCTTGCTTGTGAAGAGTGAGGAGATATTCAAATTCTGCAGGAAGAAAGAAAAAGCAGGAGAAAACTGTCAAAATACAAAGCTTACATTTCATATCAATTCAGTATAATTTACTACAAGGGATTTTGGTTTGATTAACACCGTAACAGTATCGGAAATCTGATTCCAGCCACAGGGAGAGATTTCTGAAGCTTACCTTTAGAGTGGTAAAGGACAGCGGCTCGCAGGTCAGTCCATCCCCATTCGTGAGCTCTGTTTTGCTCTTTCACAGTGTGCACTTGCACGCTGTTAAGCACAGAGTTCCTCGAAGGCTCGGCGTCCAAATCCTCACACGAAGCGTCCGAGATCCTGCGCTCTGCTTTACACTCCTGGCCAGGGCGGAAAATGGAGCAGGGTTTCACAGCCACGGCGGGCCTGTTAGTCCTTCTCTGTGCGTCCTGAGGCGCTGGAAGAGAAACGGCGTTCAGGGATGGCTGGATGAGGAACGGAAAGTTTCCACCATGGAACGTGATTTCCGAAATTTCGAACGGCACGGTCAGGTGAGAAACGGGCACCCCCTCCGGGCCTGCGTTGGGCTCGTTGATAAACGACAGGCCCCACTGGTTCTGGAAGATGTCCGTGAGAGCTTTCTGATTTGTCTGAGCAGCAAGGGGTTGCATATTTAAAGGTTTGTGCGGGTAAACAAAAAGACTCGATTTGCGTGGCTCCGAAGCGGACGGACAAAACGACGAGCTGCAGCCGTCACCCGGAGCGTTCTCGACATCCTCTCCGGCCTGGTTAGCCGAGGCAGAAGGCGCGACTCCGTCACCGTAAGGCGAATCGAATGACGTTTCCACAGAGTAACTCCCGTTAGCATCTAGAGACGCGGAGATGTTTGCAAAGCTAGCAGACGTGATCGTTTTTACAGCGGACATGGGAACGTGCGAGAGTTTTCCATGCGTTTGCGTCGTCTCCGCGCTCGCTTTGTTGAGGTTCTCCTTCACTTTGCTTGCATAACTGATTTTCGGGACGATCTTGGCGCTGCTGTTGTCCACCGGAAACACAGGAGGTGGCTTGAACAAAGTCCACGAGTCCTCTTTAGAGTTTACTGAGGAGACCGGTTTGGTTTTACTGACCTTCTCATCAGTCTTTTTACTAACAAGACTAACAGATGTCTTGCTGTCAGAGTTTCTCTGCTGCACCTCGGCCACAGGGCTTGTCTCCTGAACGCCCGTCCTGCGAACCCCGGTGTGCACCTCCGATTTAAGGTAAGCCCGGGTGCAATTCGGCCGAGAGTGCATCGATTTCCCAACCGCCTCCTGGCTTGAATTGTCCAGCTCCTGTTTAGAAAAAGGCCTTGATACCTTCTCCCGACTCACGCTCTCGGTGCCTTTCATGCTGCTGCGTCTCGCTCTCCTCTTCCTAGGTGTGGTGTAGCCGCTCTCCGAGCCACTGCCGTCGTTGTCGACAGACTTGCTCAAGTAGCCGTTCGTAATGTAACCGGAACTGAGGCCCACCTCTCCGTTCAGAGATAACATGGGCTCTTTTTCGTGCATGCTTTTGACCTCGTAACGCTTTAAAACAGTGCTTTGATGATTCCCGTCCATACTCCGAGCACAACCGAAACTGGGAATCGTTCTGCTGCGGCCGGTATGAGTCAGCAAATCCGCTTTAAACGCACGCTCAGTGAATTCCCAACTCCGGCATCAGGAACGCTCTCGTCCGCAGTCAATCGGGTTGAATCCAATTAGTTGACCTGAAAAGACATGAAACGTTTGCAGAAGACTAAAAACACAAAGTGCCATGTATCTACTGAATCAAAAAAAAAAAAAAGACAAAAAAAACAAACAAAAAAAAACACGCAAGTACACACACACACACACACACACACACACACACACACACAGAGAGGTTCAACAGTGAACTCTGGTGAACTTTGAAATCTTCCAAGGCCACCATGACTGAGCAAAACGTGACTCTATCCACCAAGAACTAAATGACTCACACAGCAAAGTCTGAGCCAAAGACGATCTATATATAAGCTTCCTGAAAACCCTCTATGGCCTCTGTGTACAGATAACCAACACTCAAACCTGCATGCTGCTTTTACGATCATCATTTAATAAAATCTAATTTAATATGCTGCTTGGTCTAAATAAAGTTCTTCATTTACAACTTTTATTCATAAACAATTGTTTTGCAGAGGGAAAGTGAAATTTTATAGCAGTTAGGAAACTGAAACAAGGCTGATTCTTGGCTTAAGTAATTTTTCAGGATTTTTTCCTATTAAATGAAATGATTGAGGCTGGACATAAAAAGCTAAAGGATTCTTTAACGTTTTCACGCATGCGCAAAGCAAATCTGATTTCCGGTACGGGGTGTATGGCCACAGTGACACTGCGCTAACTCTAGTTCCTTTTTTTTTTTTTTATACGCCTGCCACTGTTGTGTACGTTTTTTAATTTAAAAAAATTATATTAATAATAAAAATAATTAAAACTCAAAATGCGAGACGGAGACAAAACTTGCAGTCTGCCACTTAATATGCTCCTGAGGGAACTCAGATTTTAACTTTCCAAAAAAGGATTGCATTCCGGAAGCCCTGTACTGAAAAACGTGTAATATATCACACACACACACACGCGTGTATTTAGAATTATGCATAAAATTATATGATATATAGTGTAATATATAGATTTAATAGAAATATATACGGCTATTTATTATAAGTTCTTATAATTCTAAGCTATAGTTATTAGCACGCGCGCGCGCACACACACTGCTAATGAGGTCATGACACGTTCCGATTCCGGCTGAATCGCAAACGCCTTTCTTTCGGACATTTAGTGCACTACATAGCGGGCGAAGACTCTTCATACAGACTGTACGAAGTGCACTTACATAAGGGAAAGTTGTTGATTTGAAATTCGGCCACCGTCGTTAAGCAGGTGGTCCAGGCCCAATATGGAAGCACACTGGTTATATCTGGAAGGTAAAATAGAAACCTGGACGATCAGAATTACGAGCTAAACGAGTCCTAATTTCACTTTTATACTTGTTTAATGTTTAAATCACGAAAGACTACAGGCTGTCTTATAAATGGAAGTTATATCCCCCGATTCTTGAGTAGCACACGGTTCGCTCACGTTCGCTTCAATCTCCGAGCTTTCAAATGACCCCCGTTTCGTGCACGACACCAAAAACACAAGAATGTCAGCCCCCATATGCGCAAGATTTCTGTCCACATGTTTGTCTAAACCACGGAGGTGAAACGAATCACCAGCGAACTTCTTGGCTCTCATTTGGGACTTTTAGGTTTTAACATGGCGGACAGGAAAACGAGCAAACCCGAGGCACGTCATGTTAAACTTCACACCCGTATTCCAACATAAACCCCGCCTCCTACTGAAGGATTTGCCAGGTGAGCGCTCACGTGCCTCCTCGGTGCTCCAACCAGATTGCGGAACGCATCTACGCACGGACTTACTGACTAATCGCAGAGCAGGGGGCGGGGCCTAGCCGAATGCGGATAGGGGGAAAAAACGACACTTCAGCGAAAATTCCAGCGAGCCCGGCGTTGACGTTAGTTACCCGGATGAACGTTTGGATTATTAGTATTTTTTTTTAAAGCCATATATAAGTTTTTATGAGATTTGGGAAATGTTTGAAGAAAGTTTTCTTCAAAAACGGGTTCGACAAATATTTAATTAGTATATAATAGTATTAATTCATTATTCCGGTTTCCAGAAGAAAAATGTTTCGCCGCTATGGTTAGACGAAACCTCGCGAGAAAACTTTTCCGTTATATGCATCGACACTGTTTAGAAGATCATCGTGTCTTGGGGGAAAGAAAAAAACAGGATAAATTTCGAGTCGTCCACTTTTTCGTTTTCAGAATAGAGTTAATTTGGCCTGATGTCAGATCTCTAATACAGGACGGACAGAATGCTAACCGCGGCTAAGCTCCACTTACCTGTTTTCTCCTTCTGCGTTTCCGGCAGCTTGAGCTCACATTAGCGATGAACAGCATTGTTCAGATGTCTTTTGGAGAGCCGTATGATTTCCACCGGTCCATGGCTGTCCTGCGGGGTGATTGTGGTGGTTGTGTGCCCGCTCTGTGTGGTGCTGCTGATCGCCCATTGAAACCGTACACGCCAGTGAAAGTGGCTTTGACTCGACAAGTCCCCCCGCGCGGTTAGTCCACGCTACTGCATGTCGACCATCCGCCCATGTGGAACACCAAAAGGGTCACACTCCACTACAGAACACAACGCGTGCACTCGTTATATTGCGTGAAAAAACAAAGAAACAAAGACGTTTGGACTTCTCACGTCTTCTCCTGTCTTCCCGTGTCTTCTCACGTCTTCTCACAAGACCGCAAACATCGTTTTGGGAATGGCGTGTAGCCGAAGTTAAGAGCAGCTTTTGGCTTTCCGTAACACATGTAAAGCTGTTCGTGGGCACAGTAAAGGAAGTGTGTAAACCCTATTTGGATTGAATGAGTTCACAGAGCAGCGTATGGAGTAAATTTGTGTACATCATCTGATCTCTGATCAAACTCTCACATCCACACAACTATTAAATGACCACGGGGACAGAGGGTTTAGAGATGTTTGTGTCACACGGGCATGTATTTAGACATGGTGTCTGACCGGTCTTGGATGGGAAAGCCAAAGGAGTAGTCATCTACCTTCACCACCTGTTCTCCCTGCAACTGTACCACTCCAATGTCTTCCCTCTTATTCACACACACGTACTCTGTATTACTCCTTTTGACTTTCATTCCCCTTCTCTCCAGCGCGTACCTCCACCTCTCCAGGCTCTTCTCAACTGCTCCCTACTCTCACCACAAATCACATTATCATCCGCAAACATCATAGTCCAGTAAAACTCCTCTCTGACCTCGTCTGTCAATCTGTCCATCATCACTGCAAACAGGAAAGGGCTCAGAGCCGATCCTTGATGCAGTCCAACCTCCACCTCGAACCAGTCTGTCGTTCTTACTGCACACTTCACTGCTGTCACACTTTTACTCATACATGTCCTGCACCACCCTTACATACTTCTCTGACTTACTTGACCTGACTTCCTCATACAATATCACAACTCCTCTCCCCACCCTGTGGTCCGCTTTCCCTAAATCCACAAGCACACAATGCAACTCCTTCTGACCTTCTCTATACTTCTCCATGAACATTCTTAAAGCAAAGAACAGTGGTGCTCTTCCTCGGCATGAAACCATACTGTTGGGTACAGATGGTCACCTCTTCTCTCAGCCTGGCTTCCACTACTCTTTCCCATAACTTCAAGGTGTGACTGATCAACTTTATTCCCCTGTAGTTATTGCATTTATGCATGTCTTCCTTATTCTTAAAGATTGGTACCAGCACACTTCTTCTCCATTCCTCAGGCATCTTGTTAAAAACTCCACTGCCATCTCTCCTAAACATCTCCATGCTTCTACCGGTATGTCATCTCTCTGTCGATCCCAATTCTGTTTTACCAACCTCTTTCTCCTTGTGCTCTCCTGCACTTCCTCTTTCCACCACCACGTCTCTTTGTCTTCCCTTCTATTTCTAGATGTCAAACCAAGTACCTTTACAGCTGTCTCCCTTATCAGTTCTGCATTAGTTGCCCAATCATCCAGCACCTCTTCACCACCACCGAGCCCCTGTCTGACCTCATCCCTGAATCTCACACTACAGTCTTCGTCCTTGAGTTTCCACCAGCTTATTCTTCTTTCAGTCCTCACTCTCTCTCTTCTTCACCTCCAAAGCCATCCTACAGACCACTATGTGATGCTGTCCTAGCTACACTGTTCCCTGCTAACACCTTACAGTCTCCAATCTCCTTCAGGTTGCATCTTTTGCATAGAACGTAGTCCACCTGTGTGCACCTTCCTCCACTGTTATACAGCACCCTATGCTCCTCCCTCTTCTTAAATAGGTATTTACCACTGCCATTTCTATTCTTTTAGCAAAATCTACCAGCATCTGCCCTTCCACATTCCTTTACTTAAGGCCATACCTACCCATAACCTCCTCATCACCTCTGTTCCCTTCACTCACATGTCCATTAAAGTCTGCTCCAATCACCAACCTTTTTTTCCTAGGTACACTCTCCACCACTTCATCTAACTCACTCCAGAATTTTTGCTTCTCCTCTATTTTACAACCCACTTGTGGAGCATAGGCACTGATGAAATTTATCATCACCCCCCCAACTTCCACTTTTATGTTCATCACCCTATCAGAAACTCTCTTAACCTCTACTTCAGCCTTACTTCACTCTTTCTTCAGGATCACCACTACACCAGAGCCAGAGTGGACTTTTTCCTTCCATCCACACCACGATAGAACAGTTTAAACCCCCCTCCAACACACAACATTTCTACCTTTCTCCTCTCTTCATACCAGCTACCTCTCTCCCTTTACTAGTGATAGTACCAACATTTAAAGTGCCCACCCTAATCTCCACTCTCCTCTACTTCTCCTTTCCCTGCCGTCTCTGTAGGCATCTTCCTCCTGTTCCCTGTTGGCTAACAATACCTGTGGCGGTCATTGGTAGCCCGGGCCTCGACCGATCGGGTAAGGAATTTAGGTTTGTGATCCGCATATTTGATTTGAACCCTCCCCATTTATCTGAGCTTGGGACTAGCACTAAAAGTGCACTGGCTTGTGCAACCTTAATACCTGGGTTATATAATTAAATATATCCATATTTTGAAATAAAATACTTAGGACAGACAGACAGATTATCCTTATAAAATTACCCCAGGTTGTATGTGCATTACAGTCTTTCTGGGAATTTGAAAGTAAGGAAAATTGTTTTCGTGCAAATCCTACAGGAAAGAAAAATGGTTCTTTTAAATCCTTAACAACTGTTTTGAACTGCTTTGGCTGATCTTTTTCATCACCATGTCAATGTCCACCTCTAAGTTGGAGGTTCTGGGACTCTGAGCCTGACGCTGTTTCAATGGATCTTAAACTTAAACCTTAAACCTGGATCTTAAACCTAACAGACCGACCACAAGCCGTATGGGTGGGCAAACACACCTCATCCACTCTCACCATCAGCACTGGAGCTCCCCAGGGTTGTGTTCTGAGCCCCCTGATGTACTCACTGTACACACACAACTGTATGGCCACTTCCAACTCTACCACCATCAAGTTTGCTGACAACACTGTTGTGGTGGGTCTGATCTCCAACAACGATGAGACGGCCTACCTACAGGAGATTAAAAACCTGGAGAGATGGTGCAAGGAGAACAATCTTCTCCTGAACGTCAGCAAAATTAAGGAGTTGATAGTGGACTTCAGCACAAAGCATGAGTGGTCATACCAACTGCCAAACATCAGTGGGACCCCAGTGGAGAGAGTGGCAGTTTCCAATACCTAGGTGTTCACATCACACAGGACCTGTCTTGGTCCTGACACATCAACCCCCTGGTGAAGAAGACCATGTACCATATAAGACACTTAAGGGACTTTAAACTACCCTTGCAGGTACTAAGGAGCTTTTACACTTGCACCATTGAGAGCGTCCTGACGGGTAGCATCACTTCCTGGTTCAGGAACAGCACCATGCAGGACAGGCGAGCCCTCCAGAGGGTGGTGCGGTCAGCTGCACGTACCATCCGCACTGAGCTCCCTAACCTGCAGGACATCTACAGCACGTGGTGTCGGACCAGGGCCAGGAAGATTGTGAAGGACCTCAGCCATCCCAACAATAGGCTTTTTTCTTTATTGTGTTCAGGGGAAAGCAAACAAAGAGAGAATGAGGAGGAGCTTCTTCCCGCAGTCCATTTGGAGTTTAAACTAGGAAACACCCAGGCTCTAGTACTGGGCCACTCTCTCAATCTTTACTATTTCTGTACAACTCATTTGCACTATTATATAACACCTTAACTCTGAACTGTCACTTCAACTCTGCACTTGCACAGCACAGTGTCACTTTATACCACACCATACTGCACATGGACAGACAGGAGGTGGAGCTGGAAGTAGCAGAGCTGAAGATATTAAGTTTTCTTTGGGAGTGATGAGGATGGACAGGATTAGAAATTCTTTTATTAGAGGTACAGCGCATGTAGGACGTTTTGGAGACAAGGTGAGGGAGGCGAGATTGAGATAATTTGGACATGTGCAGAGGACAGACATGGGTTAAATCGGTAGAAGAATGCTAAAAATGGAGCCACCAGGAAGAAAGAAAAGAGGGAGGCCAAGGAGGAGGTTTATGGATGTGGTGAGAGAAGACATGCAGGTAGTTGGTTTGAAAAAAGCAGATGTTGAGGACAGAGTAGTATGGAGACAGATAATCCGCTGTGGCGACCCCTAATGGGAGAAGCTTGAAGAAGAAGATACGGCACATGAACACTTTAAGGAAAATCACACTAAATCACTTTAATTTGTACTGTCAATATCTGCCATATGCATTCATCCTCATCTAGATTCATGTATATACATATATTTTCTATAGTTTCATTTTTTCTATAGTTTATACTTTTTTAATTTATCTTTTTTATTTCTTATCTTTATATTCTATTCCTTTTTTCATGCTTAAATGTTGGACAGTCATAAAAAGCATTTCACTGCATGTTGTACTTTATATGTATGTGTATGTAACAAATAAAATGTGAACTTTGAACTTTTTTTTAGAAAAGTCTGTCTTGAAAATGGCCTTGCAAATATATCTGCAACCAAATCAGTTTTCTCTCTTCTGTCAGCCATTGTGGAAAAAACAAACAAATAGATATTAAATCCTCAAAAATATATTTTGAATTGTGCAGTTTGCTACAGATGCAGATTGTGAGCTTGTCATTGTGAGCTTGTCATTGGATTGACATCCAATCAAAGGACGTGAAAATGTAATTATTGGACGCCTGCCAGGTGGCCCTTGAGTCACCAACTTGATATCTAATTGGTTAAAGCAACAGCTTCAAGTGACATGTATTTTACGCTACAGGTGCCTTTACAGTTTATTCTGAAGGTCTCATTTCAGATTTTGACCCTGACAACATGTGAAGTGAGGGTTAAAATCTGATTGGATAGCGCAAGAGAGAGAAAAGCTATGAAATGAAGAGACTAGAGTATTTGGAGTTATTTAATACATATTCATAAACAAAAAAATAGATAGATAGATAGATAGATAGATAGACAGACAGACAGACAGACAGACAGACAGACAGACAGATCATTAGGATAAATAAACATACATTATAATGAAGAACACAGACAGCAGTACAATCAGATGATTACCAGGAAGATAAATGGTATACACATACATGTACACACATTGAAAAAGCCCTAGTCCCGGTGTGTGACAGTTCATATACTGTACAACTCTGCCTCCAGCACATGGACTGAGTCTGTTCAATTTCTGCACCACCAGAGGACACTACATCCCCAAATATCATACTTTTCAACAAAAACAGTAGCATAGTTACAAAGCACTGATCAAAATGTCCTATCATTATGCTTACTGGAACTACATGAATAAAAAATTCAGTATAAAATGAGTAAAAATACAGTTTTATGGTGCTTGAAAAAACAATTAGAATTGAAGTGTACAAATGTACTGTTGTAATTAGTCCACACTTTATTTCCCTCTTGAAATTAAGAAGAGAAATTGCAGCTTGTCATGTTGCTGAGAAACCACACACCCCTTTGTTCCTAAAGACCTTCCTACGTGCTTAAGAAAACTTCAGAAATACCTTTTTACAATTACGAACAACAGACACTTTAGACACTTCCATAAAAACATTACATTAAATGTCTCCTTATGGAAAACTTCATTATATCAATAATTATATGAGCCTTTGATAGAAATATATTTCTGAGAAACCTGTAGGTTTTGATAAATATCCATATATATATATATATATATATATATATATATATATATATATATATATATATATATATATATATACTCCCAGACTTAAATGAATCGTTTGAATGAAGTTATTTAGCAACACGTAATGAGTCTTTACATTCCTCCTACAGTAGGAGTTGGACAAGTTATGACATTTTTCACAGCTACTTCAAGCATGCAAGCAGCTCACTAGGGCATAAATCACTGGGGTATTTTGACATTGACATTTCTAACCTAACATTTAGTTTTTCCTCGATATGTCGGCTCAGCATTGATTGAGTTGTGCTTTGTGTAGTGATATCATGTAAAGAAAAGTCATGCATTTCAAAGTTGAATCAATCAATCAAATGATTTGCATGTTTAATAACATTTTCGCATTGTAGTACGCGTTCTTTTATAAACAGTACTTATTTTCTCACCAGAAACATTTACATTTGGGTACAGTGTCACTATGTTTTGTTGCTCCAAATATCTGTGTCTGTATCTGCGTTTGTATGTAAACCTGAAGTAGGTTAGATTAAATATGAGCCCTAACACTACACTCATGTACATTCACTTGTTTATTCAGCTTGCACATTTTGACTGCCATAGCCTTAGAACCATTTACTGTACTTGTACTTTTCAACAATGTCCACACATCTTTACACTGCTATAGCCTTTATATTTATTCACTGTATATATGTTTACATATCCTCCAGTAAGGATGAGTGAATAAAAGTGCATTGTGCAGTGGTATACATTTCTTTTTTATGTACCTTTAGGCTTAATACACACAGCCAGATGCCCTGTGAATGCTCTGTCAAACATTTTCAATTTGTGTGTGGTTTCATGTGTTATAACATACCTTTACTCAAGTTCAGATCAGGGCATAACACCACGAAATGCGCTGTGCCTCGTTTTTGACGTGGTCAAATATTTCCCACATAATCACGTGCACGTAATGTTAATTTAGCTTTATTCTCCACATGCTGTAACAAAATAAAGAGATATATACACTAAATGATATGTGCATATGATTATGCACTAAAACAACAGACTTATTTTCATTTTGGATGAAATGTCTGATAGATGAAGATGTTCTCTGAGGCCCCTGTCATTATGCTGATAAACACCTGTAAACAGAAATGGTGCTGGTATTCACGTTGCCCTTCAGAGCTCCTATTGACAGTTGGTACATTTTAACAACCATTAATAGCACTCTGTTGATGTGAAGTCCTCAGGCCTTTTAGCTTGTATATTTAACATTTTATGAGGCATTTACTCTCCTCATTGGATTTTTGAAGCGTACATTTTTCAACCCTAATTTTTTCGCTGCATGTACTTGCAATGCGAATGTCAATACGACAGCTGCATACATGCGATGTATTTATTTCAAATTAATTCAGTTTTAAGTAGAATCAATAAAGTCAGAAGTGATCATATCAGAAGTAAAAAAACATGAAAAATATAAAAAGACAGGGGTTTTCATGTATTTTCCAAAAATGTAATGTAATGCTGATTTCCTGTACCTTACAAAGAAGTGACAAACAAGAGACACAGAGAGAAATAAATATTGACAACTTAGATATGTAGTACCCCAAAATTAACAGTTTTCAAACTTTAGCCAACCATGAGTTGATTACCTTCACATAATAGGATGTCCTGCATTTTTTTTATTCATCCTATACTGCACTAATATGCCAGTGACTATAACTGTATTTATTAACGACACATTTTGTGGGACATCTGCACCAGCGCCTTGTTTTGCATTGTACAAGATTTTGACACTGGAGAAATCCTTGCGAAGATATAAATATATGAACAGTACATTATAATCTATATAACGTTATTTTTGTTATATAGCAGCACTTATGTGACACATCCATTATGCAAGTCCTTGATAAGTTGCTTCTGCAGAAATAATAACACATCAGATAGAACCTGTGATTTGTCTGTCAGCTACTGTTATAAGAAATTAATCGAAATTTTTTGAGCGCTTGGTCTCACTTTAATTAAAGATGTAACAAAGTGTTCATCCTTGTGAAAAAGTCAACTAATATCAGTAGTTGCAGTCATTTTCAGTGATTGTACAGTAATTGGCCCCCCAGTGTGAACAGGGTTGACTCATCCATCAGTGTTGCTCATCACTCTCTTTTTTTTTTCCTTTGACTAGAGAGAGTGAGAGAATGTTGTGTCTACTGACTCAGACTGGGTGGTTCTATTAAACCAGTATGTAATGTGGCAGGTGTGTGTGTGTATGTGACAATATTACACTATGACAGTATGTTGTGTCAGAAAATCTATGATATCCCATCGCTACTGAATCCAAACCAAATCTGTGTAATTGTGGGAAAATGTAATGTTTTCTTTATTAAGCTTAAGCTGTTAAATCCATACACATGAGTCAATTGCTGATCACACTGAAATTACCTCACTGTTCAGTTTTTTTTTAATCTGAAAAAATACCTAAGGCAATCTGTCCTTGGCAGGAGGATATGTTTTATTGAGGTGTGAAAATTCCACTCGGAAAGCTGAAAACATACATTAACATACCTCTGCAAAAGCCAAGGTTAGCAACCGGACTCTACTTACTCATTACTCTAACTACCCCTTGGGAAATGCATATCTATAATGTTGGCCACAGACCTCTAATAACACGCAAGTAACAACCGCTCATTATGTGGGCCTGAGCTAGAGATTTACAAATCTCAGGAAAGTGTCGTTGGACAGGTTCTCCTTGTCATGAAAATGGTTATTCCTTCAAGGGCGTCGCAGGACGCTCAGTAAAGGCCCTGATTTATTCTTGGCGGCTGATAATTACTGGTGTCTTGTCATCTGTCAGAAGCAACGGGCTTAGACGGTCTGAGGCACAGATTTCGTGCTCTCAATAGGAGGCAATAAAATCTGACATAGGCCAATTATAAATCTTCGGCTGGGCCAGGGGGATGGTCTCTGCTTTGGTGAGACAACTCAGTGCTTGGGACGCCAATTCATTCCAAACGATCTTCAGTATTATAAATAACATGATGCCGAAAGGCTTCTGAAACAACAATCAATGGCAATGAATGCATGTTTAAGCACTGTAGCGTTGTTGCTGTCGGCTGCTTTTGACTTTTTACTCATTTTTAAAGCACAGCATTTCCATATCTGTCTTTATGAAACATTGCCGATATAAAACACAAGATACTTGTGATTTTGCACACCTGGCATGGGCAAATTAAGCATGGGCTACATGATAAAGGCAATGCATGAATTGCCCAAAATGACACCAAAATTAGGTGGTGATGTGTCACATTATGTTCAGACAGTAAAAGTGTCATGAAACTGAGAGCACCATTCAAAATGACTATGGTGCAGAAAACAATACTGCAAACCCAAAGTTCCAAAGGTTCCAAAAAGTTGGGACACTGTAAAAAAAAAAAAACAGAATGCAATGATTTACAAATTTACATATTTTATTCACAATAGAACATTGAACACATATCAAGTGCTTAAACTGAGGAAATTTACCATTTTAAGGATTAAATTGGATTTTGAATAACCACAGCACAACTCATAAAAGTTGGGACAGGGCTATGTTTACCACTGTGTAGCGTCACCCTTCTTTTAACAACTGGAAACTGAGGAGACCAGTTTTTGAAGTTTTGCGAGAGAAATATTGTCCCAGCTTTTTTGGAATTTGTGGTTGCAGTTTCACAATACAAGTGTTAAACCCCCTTCTGAGTCTATATTTTTATCAAATATTTTTACATCATCCCCCTTTATACCACAACCCTCTAGAAATTGCTATTCTCATGGCTCACAGGTATTGATTTATTCATTACCGCAGTTTTATATTCTGTCCTTTTTTTAATATATTAATAGCTCAATAATATCAGCCACCGGTAGGCCTTGAATTTCGCACATATGCTTTCAGTAGTGAGTCAATCCACCACTTAATACCACCATTATGCAGCTAGAGATATAAAAACTATCAATATTATACAGAAATGTCTTGCACAAGCATCAATATTAACCTTATGTAATAACCCCCGTCTCTCCGTGCATTTTGCATTTTTTCCCCATGCATTATGGTGGTATGAAATTTTGGGAAATTGTGTGTTTTTGTGCAAATTCTACAGAAAAGAAAACACAAATGTATAAATGGTTCATAGAAAAAGCTTAACAACTATTTAGAATTATTATTTCCTCATGAAAATCCTCACAGCTTTCCTCACAGCTTTTCTTGAGAAGTCCATCATGTAAATATTGTTGTAAGTATATCTGCAACCAAATCCATGTCTTCCACTCTACCAGTCATTGTGGAATGAAAAAACAACTATTAAATCCACACAAATATAACTGAGCTTGTAAAGTTTGATACAGATGCATTTTGATTGTTCTGACTAGCACTCTCTCTCTCTATTAAATCAAAGAACTGATGCGATCGGATGCCTCCTAGGAGGTTTTGGAGTGGCTAAGTTGCATTCTGATTTAAGCAACATAGAATGTATGCTAGTATAAGACCACAATGCTAACAGTATTGGCCTTGCATCAGATTTATTTGACCCTGGCAACATGTAATGTGATAGCTGAAATCTAATTGTATAGAAACTCATTGACTACTCTAAAATATATCCAACTTTAATTTCTATAGTATTAGAATAGTAGAATAGTGTATTGTGATGTAATCATATGTGAGTTTTCTGTAAGGAGATCTTTATTTAACATTTATGGAAGTCAATTACAGCATCTAATATACTCGGCTAGCAAAGTGATATGTTGTCTGAAATGGGAAAAGCCTCAGGAAGTTGAAATAGTCTTATAAATAAATGTACTCAATCAACACAGACATGTATGCATCCCATTAAGAGTGCGTTGTCCTTTGCATCTCCATAGTCATATTCCTTTTCACATGCAGCTAGCATGAACATTAATTTTACAGATCACCCCAAAAATAAAAATTGCTCTCAGTCCTTTACACAAAACCCTTAATGGGGGCTACTGCTAAGTAACAATGTGTTTAACTGCAAAGACCTGAAAAGTTCACATCATTAGCACTTTAACGGCTGGCGTCACTCAGCCGCAGCAGCCACCATAAAAGAAGAGAAAAGGAAGAAAACCATGTTCAGGCATGACCTCTTGTTCGGTGTTAAGGCAATGGCCATGGCCCGTCCTAGTACTAAGTATTGGTCTGGCCCACACAACTGATGAGAAAAATGATCTGTAGTTTGCTCAGGTGAAAAAACATACCTCAGAGATGATGAAAACATAATTCAACATGGCACTGGTAGACGCAATAAAAAAGAAAAGAAAACAAAATATTCCACATCAAAAGACCATCTTTTCTGACTTTTGACTACCGAAATGAGAAGAATTTTGCTTGTTTTGACAAGCATCTTTTTTTTTTAAAGGAAATTACACAAACCATGAAGTAAAATGCTGGGTTGCTGAAGCTAACAGCTATTACATGTTATAATTGTAAAATATTTGCCCTCTTTCCCTTAGCTTTGAAGTCCAGGTCCTTATCTATGTTTGTCCTCAGGTGCTGTAGGGACTTGATTTATAGTAACCTTACAAAGACACACAAATTATACAGTGCATGAAGCCCTGCACCAGAAGAGCAAGGATCGCCACTCTGGAGACTCCAAATTGCATCTGTGGAAAAGTCCAAATAATGGGTCCTAACCATTTTCCTCCTCCTTTCACACAGTGTGAGAGGAAATATACAAAATACTGGTTATTTGATAAATACACAATTTGTCATGATGGGTCACAGACAAATTTAGATGGAGTTGGTGGAGTTGATGATTAATATTTACCACAATTTAAAAATGCTAAATATTTTTCATCCAATATTTAACTGCCAGGTTTGAGTGTGCTGACATTTCATAATCTCTTTATAACAGTTGCTGGTGTTATTTTGATGCATGTAATACTAAAGAATTTGGAAATTTGTAACAAATTTTTAAACATCCTGTTGATGGTGTATGTCAAAGCCTTTCACTGAAAGATTGAAAAAAAAAAAAAAACAATGTTAAGATAAAACGTGAGTTTTAGAGGAAGGTGTGTCTTTTCAGCAAACTGATGCATTTGCCTGGAGGGCACTCGTAAACACAGCGCGCCATTCCTCATGGGTGACTGTACCATGTGACTGTAGGAGAAGGTGCTTTAAAAAGCAGCCGTACCTGTTGGGAGGAAGCAAAGGGTAATCATACAGTGTCTGGTGGCGCCAGTCAAAAGAGGCTCCGGACTGCACGACAAAGCTGAAACTTCGATACTGAACTCCACTGAGGAGTACCGAACTGGAGAACCGAGCCACATCTAGAAGTCCCAGCAATGACGAGTCGAAGCAGCTTCACCGGCTCCGAGTTCTCAGAGGAGGAGCTGGAACTAAGACTGGAGGCTCAGGTAGATGATGATGCCACTGACAGCAGTCGTAAAAGTTCCTACACTGATAGTGCAAGTCCTGGCAGCACCCTCAGTGAAGCAGAGGAGGGTCGGCCGAAGAAACGCGGCAGACCGGTGCGCTCCAAGGCCCGTAGGGTGGCAGCCAATGTGCGGGAGAGAAAGAGAATTCTGGATTACAACCAAGCCTTTAATGCTCTGCGTGTGGCACTCAATCATGATCTTAGTGGCAAACGGCTTTCCAAGATAGCCACGTTGCAGCGTGCCATCAACCGCATCTCATCGTTATCTGTGTTTCTTAGCTCCAACCCACCCAATGGAGCCAACAAAACCTGCAACCACCAGGAATGCCACAGACAACCTGGACAAGTGTCCCCACCCCACCTAGAGCCCCAAGGGTATGTGTCCTGGGAACAACCACTGGCACACCAGATTCAGGTGCACAGACTGCCTTCAGAACAACAAGTTTACATGGACCATTTGAGACACGTGGGTTCAACCTGTCCAAGATCGCCACACTATTCCTGTTACTCTTCTAATGTCCAGATTTATCCAACTGGTGGATCCTGTACCAGTCTCTCTGGTGATAATGTCAGTCCTACGCGGCATGGACGACTGGGTGACAGCTTGGGCTACCAAGCTGGGGTTTGGGGATCCTGTTCTCAGAGCTATGTCGATGGGCACAGTGAGGCATCTCAGACTCTACCTTTCTCATGGCACATGAGCTATCTTCAGGAGACAGGTCCTCAACACTGCTATCCAATGCTATGACACATTTTCAGAGGGAACTGTGATAAAATAATATGAGGACACTCTGTAGGTGCAATCTCAAAGCCATAACCCAATCTGAATCTTTGACACTGGACAGTTAGGTGAACAATATTTCAAATATAAAGCCAATGCTTCATGAATGAATGTGTAAATTATGTTCCAGTATTTCACATGCTAAGCTTACAAGCTCGAAAACCTCACTGTGGAGGTAAATAAAGTGTTTTACTGATTGTATGAAAAGGAAGAAGTGTTATTGTAAATATATTGATGAATGCTTTTTAATAAAAACATACAAAATAACTAAATGGCCTAAACTCATTCTTTGTTGTTTTAAGCAATTTATAGAGACTATAAGAAAACTGAGAATAAGAATTGGCTGCCTTTAACAAATTTCTCCAGACTGTTCAATGCACTTCCGCAATTCAAATTCCACTCAATGCAAATTCAATCTCATTTTTATTCTTCTATTATGCTTCTGCATGCATTCTCTTATCTGTTCACGCAAATATGTTTTATTCAAGTGGGATAAAAGAAGGATCCAAAGAGAACAATATTCCGTCCTGCATTAGTTTTTGTTGAGTCTGCTGGGGGACTTCCTCACTGTGCGTGTTAATGAAAGCAAACAACGTTAATGTCAGACTGTTAGTATTTGCAGACAGACAGATTTATGAACTCTCAGGAAGGAAGCAGAAAAATCTCTGGCTGCCTGAGAAAACCCCTCTCTTGTAGCCTCCAGCTGTGCCATACAACACAATCCGCTGCAGACCAGCGTTCGGAACGTTCTGAAAAAACACCACTTCGACGCTCACATGGAGCCAGAGACGATATTTAATTTACATTTACGCCATTAGGCAGACGCTTTCATCCAAAGCGACTTACAAAAGTGCTTAGAGTCTGTATAAATGAATAAATCAATATTAGTTCGCTAGATTACAAACTTAACTTAACTCGGCTGAGAAGAAAATTTGTTTACAAAAAAAAAAATTGGATATGGTGTGAGGGGAGGAATCGATGATTTGAGGTGTAGGCGGTACTGTCTTCTTTCTCATTGCTATCTTTTTTCCGGAGGTTACCGTGAATCATGGAAGTAACTGAGTCAACTGAAGCGTGCTGAGTGACAAATGACGGTGACGACATGTCTTCTCTTCCTACCCACTGCTGGCAAACAGCCAGGGCAACCATATAAACACATTTCATAGCGCTTGTTCCGTGCTATAAAATACTTTACACCTATTAACAAACAAACATTTAGCAGACATGAATATGTTTAGCGACCATCTGTGGCATATGAGCGACTGAGAAAAACAAAAACACGGCCTACATACTAACACACAAACAGCATGTTGACAGATATACGATGTTGAACGCGGATCAGACTGCGATCGTTGTTATTTAGACTTTCTTATGCCATGAGTCAGGAATAACGCTTACACATCAACCCCACGGCACACAACTCTGTCCGTCTGACACGCCTCCCTTACGTCTTCCGTCTCCAAAGCTGGTGATATATAAGTAAGAAAGTGGGTGTCATGGGAACCAAAACGGTGAACAATGACTCATTTTGCTAACCCAGTTCATTCACAATTAAATTTTTACAAATGTCGGGAGAAATTTCACAACCATCCTAATGATTCTCATAAGGTGGAAATATGGATTTCTTCTCTCCTGATCAATCAATCTATATGTTAGATCATGTTTAGATCATCAGTACAGGACAAAGTTCAGATACCTGAAAAAATGCTTTCCCCTCCATGAAAAAGCATGATTTACACTTCACAGTCCCAGTTTACTCACTATTGTGATACAGATGTCTGGTTTTTAAAATATTCATAGTCAAGTCAAGTCAAGTCAAGTTTATTTCTATAGCGCTTTTCACAACAGACATTGTCTCAAAGCAGCTTTACAGAATTTAACAGTTAAGGTAAATGTTGTGCATTTATCCCTGATAAACAGCCATGGCGACTGTGGCAAGTAAAAACTCCCGTAGATGTTATGAGGAAGAAACATTGAGAGGAACCAGATTTAAAAGTGGAACCAATCCTCATTTGGGTGACATCAAGACTGTGATTATAAATCTTTAAACAATACAGAACACTGAAGAGAGAACAAACATGAGCACTGTGTGTAAGATTATGAGTAATAATCTTTCATACTTTACTTTTACACAATGAATAAAAAAAATATGTATACTTTCCACTTGTCCTGTTTCCACTTTATTCTAACCATATGATGACCTATTATATTTAACAGGTACTAGTCATTTCTGGGCTCAGACAGCATTAAAGAGTAAAACTTTCTAATAAAATTAAACTTTCGAACAAAATGATGTGAGAGAAAATGAGTCCTAAGCTAGGTAACATTTAAGAAATTAGAAATAAAGTTAGTTAACTTCAGCTGTTTTCTCATGTGCGTCTCATTTTTCAGCGGAATCTAAAATCAGTGCGATTTATTTTTAGCTTTTTTTGTAAGTACATTTATGAAATTATATCTCCACATTTTGATTGTAAAATTTTAAGCTGTTCCTTGATTTTTTACCACAAAATCTATTGAATGATTTGAACATTTATTAAAGAAAGCAAATTGGGTCGCTTTAACACTTCTCAAGTAGGTTTGTAGACGTGCAATGGTACCTCTACAAGCCAGTAGACAAACTGAACAACAATTGAATAGACATTTATGCTGTAATGTCTAACCTGGGGAGGGATTCTGTAGGCAGTGCATTCAGAGGGTCTCTCAGTCACACATAAATCAGTGCACAGCAATGAAAACGATTTCTCATACCGAATGCAGTCAAAGGAAAAAGTAACACAGTGCTGAGTCATTGACAAGGTGTGAAATAAACAGCATTTATAATGAAAAGGGTTCTGATTAATCCTTGCAAAAAGTTTTGTTCATGCAAGCATGAAAGGATGTGGTAATGGAATGTCAAGAAACCCCTCAAACGTATGTTATATAAACAAAGAAATTCATTAAGTGTTAACTATAAACTAAGTGGACTATTCAGAAACCTGATATGTAGCCCCATATACTTAATGCAACCTGTAAGTGCTGATTTACAAAAACTCAAAAGAGTTAGGGCGATAAGGTGGTGGTTAAGTGGTTAGTGGTTAAGGCCCTGGGTTACTGATCAGAAGGTCAAGGGTTCAAGCCCTGGTATCACCAAACTGCCACTTTTGGGACCCTTGAGCAAGGCCCTTAACCCTCTGTGCTCCAGGGGTGCTGTAACATCACTGACCCTGTTCTCTGACCCCAGCTTTCTACATCACTCGGATGTGGGTGGGAAACATTCGACCTCCGTTTGAACCCCATATTTTGTCCTTTCTCTCATTTTAAACCACCAGGTGGTGATATCACACTGCAGTGAGGAGTCTCAGGCACTGTACACCATTCAGAGCTGAGAAAAGTGCATTTAACTAAATAATAGCATCATAAACCCAATACCCTGAATGAAAGAATGGCAAATGGATGAAACTGAGCAGTTTTTATCTTATACAAATCAAGGAAAAGCAACTCTGCTTTAACCAACTTTATGTCATGTTATCACATGACAGAATCTTAAATCACCTACCCAACACATTTTTAGGCTCAGTATCCTCTAGGCTCCTTGATCTGTTCTTTTAAAAGCAGTGGGTTCAGTTTATCTTTCTCAAATGGCTCCAAGAATAGTTTGGTTTAAAACCAAATCTCATCATCTTCCACACAATTCTTGTAAGCCAGCCGTAATGTTTGCTTCTTCAGTTTTCCACCAGAGTCAAAAGGCTAATCTAACTAGAATTAACATACATATTTTTCTGTAAACATTTGTCACAAACCACATCTGTATTTTCACCAGTCCAGGACACAGCAACTCACTATTTGATCTGTAATTAAAAGAAATTACATTATGTAGCTAAAAGCTGTATTGTTATGGAGGCAGCCATTTTAGCCACTTCTTACCATAGCACAGCTTGTTATCATTCCCTGTTCACCGAGCGTCGCTTCATGAAGTTTGCCACAAAAGGATAAAATAATAGTTTCTCTTTGTAACCAATTTTATAAATACACAGTCACTGCTTTGTCTCTTTAGAAAATGATCATTTAGTTCAAGCAGAACATTGTGTTTAGCTCACAAATAGCCTTGCTTAACATCATCTTTGTAGTGTCTCCCCTTTCATACAGTATGCTCTAACTTATTGCATTCTTAGTCCATGACCCCTTGCGTAGTAGAAGGAGGGTGTGTTTTGATAGAGACTACAATGCTACTAAGAATTTTGAGAGTGTAAATGTTTCAACTTTATTCTTTGCCAAAGTGTTTCTTTATGTGGTGTTCACTGTGTGAGCGTTAAAGGTTTGTGTGAGTCAGTGAGTTTCTCTAATTTATTTCCGCCACAGCTCTGCTGATAATCATCATCAATACAGTGCCTGAAAATAAAATACAATCCACTGAACAGTGGTGGGCATGCACATAAGTAAAAGTAGAGATACAGTAAGTAAATTTTTACTCCAGTAAAAGCTCCCTTTAAACATTCACTTGAGTAAAAGTATTAAAGTATTTGCGTAAATATACTTTAGTATACAAGTACTATGGTTTATTATGGCTATAATGTCTCATTATCATTTTTATTACAAGTCTCTTTGCTTAATCAACTCAATTTATGAATAAAAGACTCTAATGTTACTCTCTGCACAATAATCTATAAATAGTATGATATTATTAGTCAAACACTGATTGATATCTAATAAATTATCATGAGCCCAAAACCTCCTTTTCAACGACTTTTAAAGAATCTCGCAAATAAAGCCACGGGTGCTGTGTCAAGTTAGAATCAGGAGTTTCCTCCATCATTTATTCCTCACGAAATGTTCTGCTTGCTGTTGAACTGATGCTAAACTGGATGTTCGTGATAAGTAGATACCACCAACCGGCAATGGTGTTTCTAGCTTGAATGCCGCCCTGGGTGAACTACGCCATGACCCAACGTCTCCCCCATTGATTAGTTTCAGCTTTAAGAAGCTCACTGGATGAGTAAGAACATATTCTCAGAGCAGTCCACAAATTAGGAGACATTTCTGAGAAGTCGCTTTCATGTAAAATATCAATCTAAATGCATTTATTGCACTATTAAATGCACATGTCATTGTGCACAATTTATCAAACTCAGAACCAAAAATCATCAAACTCCTTGGCTATTGTAGCCATAAGATTTATACAACATCTATAGCCTTATAATATATATGTCTTTTCAATGGGCTTTTTAAGATGCAGAGGAGATTCCCCCCTTACTGACCTCAGTTTAGGACCTTTTCAGTCCAATCACAGAAAACCTTTATGACATCCCCCAATTAAAGGCAACTAAATCAATCAGTGCTGTTTAACTACAATCAAACTAGACTAGTTACAGTAGGCTGGAATTGTTTTGTTGCTACACACATTATAATAAACTACATACTATAAATTATAATGTTATGCAGCTAAATTAAATATTGTTGCTCTATGAGTAAAAGCATAGCAGGAAGCAGAAACAGTTTTTAACCTATTTCATTAGATACATTAGCTTATACTAATAAGTTAGATAAGTGATAGAGCTGCATACAACCCTTTATCTTTTGCATGTTTCCTTCATAGTTTTTTCCTGTTTTTTTCAGAAATGGGCTCCTGAGAGTTTGGACCTTTTTTGTCATCCATAATTTTTTATTTAATTCAGCGCTCCTTACTGTTGTGATGTCACCCCAGTCGCCTCTCCTTTCTGAGTGGATGAGTGAAGGAACTTCTCCGGGTGGTGAGTGCACACTCTGAGTCCCGACCAGGTACATTCACCGTGAAAACCATTCAAATGAGTGGGAAAAAAAATACAATTTTTTTTGTGTGTTGCCACAAACTTATTTTGATAAGCTGAGCTGCTGCCCATGTCGCCTAAATCTGGAGCTGACAAGTGGCAATTAAAATAAGTTTAAAACAGAGCGTGCGCTGTACCCTGATTGGTGGCTTGCTGCATGCTTGACCAGTTACGTTTTTATTCACTCAAATATAAACGAACGACTGATTTCACAAAATGTAGTTGAGGAAAAAGTTAAATATTTGACTTTGAAATGTAGTGAAGTGAGAGTTAAAGACTCCCCAAATGAAAACACTTGAGTAAAGTCAAGTCAAGGTTATTTCTATAGCGCTTTTCACAACAGACATTGTCTCAAAGCAGCTTTACAGAAATCAGCAGTCAAGGTGAATGGTGTGCATTTATCTCTGATAAACAGCCATGGTGACTGTGGCAAGGAAAAACTCCCTTAGATGTTATGAGGAAGAAACCTTGAGAGGAACCAGACTCAAAAGGGGAACCCATCATCATTTGGGTGACAACTAACATGACAACTGAGAACTAACATGAGCACTGAGATTTTAAGTAATGTTTTAAAAATGTTATAAAACTAGGAGCTACTGAGCTCAACATTTGTAATCATCACAGATCCAGCATCAGCTTCTCCATGCCAGAGCTTTTAAACACTCCAGGAGGTCCAATGTCAAAACTCCACACATGTAGTGGGATCAATTAGCACTGGTACGTCCCTAGATGGTTCGGGATGTTTGCGAGTTCGGCATCTACTTCTTCAAAGGTCTATAATCTTCATGAGGTGGGACATGACTGGAGCTGGCCAAACCTCAGGATGCCTCGAGATGGGGAGAGAAAGAGAAGCAGTGTAGAGAAATTAGCGTAGCTGCTGTTCATGATATTAACAGCACAAGTTGATAATGTGCATGTGATCAGATGTTCTGGAGCACAAGGTTATGAAAGTACAGATAAGCAAAAAAAACTACTTAAGTGCAGTAACGAATTGCATTTACTTTGTGACTGTCCACCACTGCACTTGATGTAAAGCGGCCACTCCAATGTTCTTTTGGGTTTTCTAATGTAACTTTGATCGCATTTGTTGCTCCATATATCTTGATCAGTATCAAGATATTTGGAGCAACAAATATCTTGATCACTTTAGTGCACCAGATAGCCAGATCTGTGTCTATATTTGGTTATAAACCAGGAGTGGGTGTGGCCTAAACCTAAAGAATTAAAAATTAAATAAGATTGCTATAGCGATGCCATCAGAAATTCTGAAAATGTCAAGATTGTGTGTTCCTCAGCCTCAGCTACATCACTCCACTTTTAGAAATGTTCTAAATAAGAATGGGTTATTATTTTTGTTTGTACCTCCAATTTTATAATATTTTCTAATGAATGTATTTAGTTCTATTTCATATTTTTAAAATATAAACAATATTTATTTTAGACTAGTATCCTAAATTAACCCTGACCACACAGTTACTGGTGATGAATGAACAAAAGAATGAACACTTTAAATGCGTTATAGAGCCTATACGATATATCCATAATAATAGGAAGAGCAATGATTTATTTTTTTGCCTATATTCATGATGTCCTTGATGTCCCCATTCCTTGTCTGAAGTATAGCAGAATTTCAAGAAAATTGGTCAGGGGGAGCTGTTCTTCCTGCTGCTCTTGTGGATGTGTAGAAGTGACAAATTACCCTGTTCCTGGTGAGATATGGAACCCCCACTGTGCTCAGCTCTGCCATTAGTCGCCTTCTACTGCCTTCAACACACAGCAGGAGGGTCATCATCCAGGCAACAGTCTCACACATCAACACTCAGGCCGCTGGCAGAACACTGCATCACCATGCAGGGGGGTTAGCAGTAAATGTTTTCAATTATGTAACAGATTATGGATCAAATCTTGATTGCATCATTAATAAGGCAAAGGCACTCACCATTAATTAGACTCTATATATACTGATGTTTGTTATTAAGACATGCAGTTACATTGGAACAGTGCTTGTCTTTTTTTTTTTTCTGTGGCCTTTACAGGTGATGGGACTTGGTTTTTATTGTTATGCATCCAGTCAGATATTGAAGCTCTCAAGTTTAAGAAAGCCCACATTTATTGGAGAAGCATATTGAGTATAACCCATTCATAATGCAGACATGCAATTCACAATTATTGCATTCACTCACTTTTTCTAAAGATTTAACCCAATACAAGTGCATGACAAGTGCATGAATAGATAATGTGTTCTGAACAACCTTTTGCTTAGATTACTACTTTGCACACTCTTGGCATTCTCTTGATGGCTACTTTAATGAACCTACAATATGACATATTTTCAGTTCACTTTTTTGTTATGTATATAATTCCACATGTGTTAATTCATAGTTTTGATGCCTTTAGTGTGACTCTACAATTTTCATAGTCATGAAAATAAAGAAAACTCTTTGAATGAGCAGGTGTGTCCAAACTTTTGGTCTGTACTGTATATATAATATATATAAACTTTTGGTCTGTACTGTATATATATATATATATATATATATAGGAGGTGCACTTCTTTTTCTTTTTGCTTGCCAGGGTCCACAAGGCATCTCGATGAAACAGCAAAAAAACACTGTAACAAGAGTTTATTATTTTTTTTCATACGTTTCAGTGTTTAGGTAAAAAGCTGACAGGTAGAAAAACAGATCACAATAATTAACAACAAATTACAATAATGCAAGACATATTTACAATTCACTCCCTCATCCTGAGTTTAAAATCAGTCCGCTCAGTTGTTATTTTTGGAAAAGTGATCAACTAATTTCGTTGGAAAATATTGCAGGCAGATACAAAAAAATGCAATTTTCAGAAGCAGATTTGATATACAAGTTGTTTAAACATCTCTTGTTGAGACCGATTTTGAACTTCAGTAATGTAGGTGAAGTTAAATAACGTTCAGGGCCCACACACACACATACACACACACACACACACACACACACACACACACACACACACACACACACACACACACACACACAATTATCCTCAGTAAGAAACAAAGGAAAAAAAAAATCCAAATGAATTGTTGAATTATAATAAAGAGGTATTTTCATTAGCGTAAAAACAAATTAATTTAGAAATATCAAAAACTAGAACCAAATAAATTCATTATGTTGCAGGCAGAAATAACCGATGGATGTGCAGTAAACAATTAGAATCCTTTATCTTATTTACGTTTGGTCTGTTCCTCTATATTATGTTGTTAAGAGCTTCTGAAGGAAGACTTTTTCTTTCTCTCACACTTGGTTTGCCTTTCTGTCTCTGCCTCTGGCTTTGCTGCATCCCTGCTGTCTGTCAAAGAGCCTCTTCTCCAATAAATGGCCCCAGCAATACTGAGGTATATATCATTTACCCAGGTACATTGTTGTGAGAAAACGCACACAACAGCTTGACTTTTATGCTTTTATGTGCCACGTGTTCAGTTTGTGCGCCTGCATTTGTTATGGTGCTTACTTCTGATTAGCACTAAACACTTCATTTACATTAAAATCATCTCACTTGTCTGAGGACGATATATGGGGAAAAGCTATTCATATTTAATCATGGCCTCTAGTGAGAGTCATAAATATCATTTAACACAATAAGATTATAATGCCATTGGTGACATAACGATTAATTTTTCAGTACAACAAAAAATTGCTAAGAGATCTGCCTGTTTATGTGCATGAGCGTCTCATGTTTGTCTTCATTTGATGTAAGATGTTAAAAACTGCTAAATGTTTTTTAATGGCAGAGTCACCTGACCTCATCCCCAAATGCACTATACATCTGAAGAGAAGAAGCAAGTGGTGAGGTCCGTGTTTTCCACATTTCAAGCAATTAACTGCAAAGGATTTGCATGAAAAGAATCCTTATATTTATGATTATATAAGCTTGCATTAAAAATGTCTGCAATTCCAAAGCAAGTAATGTGAGATCTTTGTTTAAATTTAGGGTAAAACTTTATACCACCCTTGAGTCATTTCAGATCCATTGCGCTGGAGACATAATGGGAAACATTGTGTCGATGTCCAATTACTTACAAACCTGACTGTATATCAGCAGACTTGTGATTTACATGATTTTACTGTGTAGGTCACTATATGCACTGAAATAAAAGAAACACAAAGTTAACTGAGTTGAAAATAAATATCTGGCAACAGATTTCTGATATTATATATAGAAAGAAGGATAATACGGTGCGAGCTGAATAATACAGTATATCACAGAAACAAATATACGTGCATACATAACTCATTTGTCACGTTCCGCCAGAGCGGATGGCAATGAATATTTAGAGAGGATTACAGCCCCAAATTCACTTTCATCAGGGAAAGATGAAATTGTGCTCCTAAATATCTCGAAACGCTCCTACGTCCCATTCATCAGCTCTAATTTAGATGAAAACGTATATGTTTGGACAGGACTGTTGTGCTCGCATTCATAACAGCATGACAATAAATCTATTGGCCATCAAAGCATAGCAATGCAGAGGAATAATTTAGAGTTATTAGGATGCACAGATTGCTTCATGCTGAGGACAGTGTACACTGTAATGTATTTAATGTGTGTGTGTGCTACACTCCAGACATTAATGTTAGATGTAGTAACTCCTTAGTTGTTATTAATGTTATTATTAATAATAATAATAATAATAATAATAATAATAATAATAATAATAATGATCATTAATAATAATGATCTTATGTAGGTGAGATGAGGAGGCCTGGGGTGCAGTCAGCATTCCAATTCAAACCAAAGGTTGGTTGAGGTCAGAGCTCTATAGCAGGCTTCTCAAGAGCTTTCACTGTAACCTATGTAAAGCATATCTTCATAAAGCTGGCTTTGTGCACAGGGGCATTGTCATGTTGGAACAGGTTTGGGTGTCCTAATTCAAGCGAAGGAAATATTTAATGCTACAGCATCCAAAGACATCCTATACAATTATGTGGCCATATTCAATTCATAATTGGTGATAAAGAACGGATAAGATGTTCTTTAAAAGTGTAAGTTTGTCCCTAATGAGTGAGCCAGTGGAAACTGTGGCAAGGAAAAACTTCCCGAGATTTCATAAGGAAGAAACCTTGAGAGGAACCAGACTCAAGAAGGAACCCATCCTCATGTGGGTGTCACTGAATGTCTATTTATTACAGCTAAAAGATGTTGAGGTGTGCAGTGATTGTGATCAGACTTTAACTACAGTCCAAATCTATTCTCTATCTATCTCTATCAATTTCTTGTCTTACTCAGTAATTTCATGGATTTCCACTATGATAACAGTTTGGGGAACCATCTAACGTACTTATGTAATAGCATTATTTATGAATGTGACATCAAATATATGTAAATACATCTCAAATAATAAATCTCAAAGTGTGATTTTAACATTCAACATGACAATTAAGTCATATTAAATGCCAAACAATGACAAAAAATACAATTCTTTGGCATTTTACACTGGATCCACGCAGTAACGATTCAATTTCTAGAGAATAAGCTTTTCAAAATTGTTCATTTGTCACCAGAGAGGTTATAGGTGTAAAAATAATGATGCTGTGTCCATTCATCTCTTCTGATTTTCTAATTTTCTCAGACGTTTAGTCATTTATAAAGCGACTACTGTCAGTTAAAACCCAAAATAAATTCAAAACACAATTCCACTCATGTCATTCTGATTATTAAATAAAATAGCATATTGTCTTCTAGTGAAAAATGACAAAGTGCAAGCTGTGAGCTATTATTATGTCAATGCTGATAATATACAATTGTTCTTATTACTTCAGCCAGATTGAGCAGCATAATAGAAGGGAAAGCTGTGTCAAAGACATAAAAGCATGGAGAACCAGTTCTGGATCTTATCAGCCAGCAAATATAAGCAGATTGAAAATTTTTCATTGGCAATATTCCAACATTACCTCGTAACTGAAAGCTGCAGTGATGGTGAACAACCTTCTCATCACCAGATCTTTATTTCTTCTACATTGAAGATAATGGTAAACTTAACATAAAGCAAGTTATTTGTGGAACAAACATATGGAAAAATACAAACATGTGGATGCGATTGTATAGGTTTCAGGGGAATTTAGAAAAAAAAATGCATGTTTGCAGAATATCCTGGATAAAAGAATAAGTTTACTTTCGATGCAAAGATTTTGATGAGTTTTTACTAAACTAGCATGCAGCCAGACACCAACTGCTATGTAAAATGTACTTTTTTTGAATGCTTACTGGAGGAAAGACTTTGATACAGAATCCAGACAGCAAATCCAGACAGTGTGTAATTAATACCTGAGACAAAGAGGCCTCCGGTTGAGGGACTGAGCTTCCCGGCAACGCTCCACCTGGCAGAGAGTCGCACACCGCAGTATTCAAAAGACACTTAGTAGTCTAATTACAGATAAGACACATTCATTAACGGTCCAAATCCCTGCCATATGGGTCTGTATCGGACAATTTTGAACCACTCACTCGTCTCTAGAACCAACAAATTGGTCTGCTCTCAGAAGTGCTATCTAAATGCAAACACAGAGCAACCCTTCAGAATATTAAACAGCCATCTTGGGTCTTTGCTAAGCGAACAATGTAATTTAGCAGGGTATTTTTCTATGTCATGGGTTTAATTATTCCAGTTCTCATTCTCCATGTAGCTTTGGCTTTAATGGATTGAATATTTCGGCGAGACTGCTCAATAAAACAGTCACTGAGAAGTACGAAGGCTGACCTTTCTGTGCTTTCAGCCATTACCAAGACCTATTTCATACCACCACATACTACAATTACTTATTATTCTACATATAGCATCATGCATTATTTGATTGGGGCTGCTTGTAAGGTTCTTGATCGAAATGAAGATGCATTCAGGGTTGCAAAATCTGTGGAAAAAATACACAATGAGGAAATTACCATTCAAAAACTTTAGTGCTACAGAAATGCATTTGTGAGCAAACCAATTGCAACTGTCAATCACAGTGACACTAGCCATTCTGTGAACTTATATTGTATATGCTATTTTTATATATAAAAATTTTGAGTTATAAGGCTTAAATATAACCTCACTGCTTTCTAAAGCATATATTCCATGCTTATCATTGTGCTTTAAGCCCCTTATGTACACTGTCAGGCATACCATTATGACATTATAACATTATGACCTGTAAAATGAATAACACAGATTATCTCTTCATCATGGCACCTGTTAGTATGTAAGATATATAGTATTATGCAGCAAGTGAACATTCATTAAAGTTGTTACCAAATTGTGATGACTAGTGATGAGGATGAAAAGGATTAGAAATGAGTTTATTAGCAGGACAGCACATGTAGGATGTTTTGGGGACAAGGTGAGGGAGGCGAGATTGAGATGGTTTGGACATGTGCCGAGGAGGGACATGGGGTATATCGGTAGGAGAATGCTGAGGATGGAGCCACCAGGAAGGAGAAAAAGAGGAAGACCAAGGAGGAGGTTTATGGGTGTGGTGAGGGAAGACATGCAGGTAGTTGGGTTGAATGAGGCAGATGTAGAGGACAGGGGGTATGGAGACGGATGATCCGCTGTGGCGACCCCTAATAGGAGAAGCCGAAAGAAGAAGAAGAAGACGACTGGGTCAGAGCATCTCCAAAACTGCAGCTCTTGTGGAATGTTCCTTGTCTGCAGTGGTCAGTATCTATCAAAAGTGGTCCAAGGAAGGAACAGTGATGAACCGGTTAGAGGGACATTGATGCACGTGGGGAGCATAGTCTGGCCATAGTGGTCCGATTCAACAGATGAGATACTGTAGCTCATATTGCTGAAGAAGTGCTGTTAAGGCTCGACAGGTCAGAACTGATTGGGCAGCTAAAGGGCAATCGTAATTTTATGCCTGATCGTGTGTATATTCCCTTCAAATGAAGTGTTAAGAGGCAATAATTTTATATATATTATATTTTATATTATTATTTATTATGCAATTTAACTTGGGTAGAGACAAAAACCTCACTAATGTACCTCTCACCATGTTTAATTTTACTATACTCTGTATGCAAATATAAAATAATTAAAAAAACTAATATAAAGCTGTGTTTGGGACCTCTCCAAAGTTAATCATATTACAAAATTATATAAGATATTACCATCAAGAAAATTATCTGGAAGATTTCTACTTAATTTTTCTTTGATTTTAATATATATATATATTTTTAGTAAAATAGTTTGTAGAAGTAAGAATGTTTTTTCCTTTCTATGCTCTTAAGAAAACAAGAGCAGAATTTGAGAACCAAAGAAAATAAAGAAAATAAAAATAAATAAAAGATCCAGTAAAACGTTGTGCATGACGAGTCAGGTAGCACTTTGCACCTCAGCTGTTTACCGTAGCGTAGTTTTACATTAAGGTCCAGACAGTTGCACAAATATATTAAATAGGAAAAAAGCTGGAGTTTTTTTCCCTGAGGCAGTACAATTGAAAGCCTAAAAGCAATTGATATCCAAGAGAAAGCACCGGGCTGGCAGAATTTCTCTAACCCAGTTAATGTCAGAAAAGACGAATTACTTTCGGTGGTTTCAGAGGACCACAATCCAATATCTCCTGAAAGCCAAGAAAATATTTATTAAAGAAAATAGGAATTAAGTTACATGGATTGAGGATCCCGGAGCTCGGTTATGCATTGAGTACAGTATTTAAATGTTTTTGTAACAGATGTTTAAAAGAGCAAATCAGCAGCAAAAAAATGACAAAATATTATCCATAAGTTATGCACTAAAGGCACAATGCTAATGTAGTGGACTTGTACAGCTGTTAAAAAGTGCTGACATGGGAGACTCTTATCATGATTGAAAAATAAATGACCCCTCACATTTTTTCTTCTTAAATAACAGGGACTATTTTGGTCCATGATTCCACTTTCATACCACAGTTCCCATATGTGTTCCCATATCACCATATGCTTGTGTCCTGGCTCAGGTCTTTTATTCAAACTCTATACTCTATACAAGATTCAAGAGATGTTAATTGATTTTCTAGGGTAAAGATTGACACACAACTGTGTATCGGGTGTATTTTATGTACTGGGCATTTGATAACTGCTGTATTTTTGTGCATATAAAAATTGGTATGCCTTAACAATATTGAAATGTTTCCACTTTGCACTTTGGATTGGCTCTGTGTCTCATCTCTTTACTTTATGTTTCTAGTCTGGCATATTTCTACCCTAAAATATTTGTGCTACTGAAGCAATTTACTTTGGCTGATTGATGGTGCTGAGACTGCGTATGCTCATCCAACTCACCCGACGCAGTTAGAGAGAATAGTGACTCTGCCGTCTGAACGCAGGCCCGAGCGGTGAAAACTGATGATGTGTCTGAACTACGGAATTTATTTCTCTCTTTAAACCAATCTACGCTCTGTTGTTATATAGCATCTTGGGTTATATTCTTTGCCCGAAGACTTGGGCAACCGAATTGAAAGACACATTTATCCTTTTAGGCACAGATCCGAAACATTTTAAACTTGGACCATAATATATATGTACATAAAGGGTACGAATTTCTTATTAAGCCGCAGCACATTAAAAAAAAATATATGTTTTGCTTTCAATGATCAGCATTTAAAATTTCAGGGTATTTTAGGGCAAACTCTGAACAGGATTTCACATGATGCACTGGACTTTTACAAAACTTGAGCTGGGTTGAATGAAGATTGTTGAGGTTTGGAGGTCTTTCCTTTCGCCGGAATCATCCTGCTTGATACTTTTCCAGAACCTTTTCCTTAACTCATTTTTGATATCTCATTATTCCTTATGATCCTCATTGTTTAGATAGGTGTGGAAGTGGGTAAATATACAGTGGTACCCCGCTTATCGACCGGCTTGGACATCGACCTTTTCACTTAGCGGACAGTTTTTCGACCGAAATTTGCGCCCGCCGAACAACCAAATGCCCGCTTATCGACCTTTTTTTACCCCGACCCACGTGGAGCGAGGGAAAGGATCTTCCCAGTCTCACCTCAGCCTTCATGGAGAGAGCATCTATCGTAAATTAAACTTCGGTTTGTAAACAATAAAGTGTTATCTAGCGGTCAATATAACAATTTAGTGCGTGTATATTGTATATTGCGTGTACATTCGCTCTTTGACCTTTTCGCATTTCGACCGGTTTAAAGAAACGGATTAAGGTCGATAAGTGGGGTACCACTGTACAAGAATCTGTCAAAAAGCATATTTCATTTAATTCTGACATGAGTTAAAGACAAAAGCAAATGGGAGTTTCAAAATGGCTGTTTTGTCTTTGTAATTGCTGCTGCAGTCAATTTCAACTGCCCTATTTTCATCCACATGGTTCAACCGCTTAATGATATGTTTAATATTAAGTGCCACGAGATTCAACTACAATATCTGCTCATGAAGCAGATGTAAGAAATGCGCAGCTCAGTTTGCTGTCTCGCACCTGCCGCTCTGTTTATATGCTGAGCTTGAAGCATGGGTTCCTTCATTGCTAGGCTGACGGAGTGGCTCCGTTAATTAGAACAGCGGTGCCATAGCTGAATAAGGCAAGACAGCATGCCACCTTGAGGGACGATTAGCCCCGAATGCTGATCTTGGTGGATCTCAGTTAGAGAGAGAAATGGCTCCAATTATACACACCGGGTAAATGAGAACAGAGAGCACTGTAATCTGCAGCAAGATATACATTTTATTGTGTCCCAAAATTCTGAGATTCAGCTTCAACATCAACGTTATGGTTATAAACCCCAATCATTGTCCTACGCCATTTTTTAGACAGATCAGTTCCTGTAAACAGAGGACGTGTCCATAAATGACATCAGTTTCCACGCTCGGTAATAAGGCACGCAATGCAACAGCCACTAATGACAAACTCTGGTCCTAAATAAGAGATAATGCAGATACTTGCAATTAAATCAGTAAAACAAGAGCCATTTCAGATCTAATTAGAGATAAGGAGCACAAAATAAATACAGTCTTGAATAAATCAGAACCAAAAATCTAGTAAAACCAAATGAAGCAGTCGTGTATTTAACAATATGTTATCTAGGGTGTTATCTAACTTGGACCATTCCTATAGCTATATACACTCTCAGAAAACACTCTCAGGGTAGTAAACTCTATCGTGGCAGTACGCTCAAACCTGCATCTTTTTCATATATTTAAAGTTAATCTTTTTCCAACAAATGTGTACGGTATAAAGAACATTTAAAGCTTAAACATAAATTATGTTCCACTTACAGACTATGGTAAAGTATGTACAAATATTTAAGTAAAAGTTTTAAAGGACAAGAGCATCACCTGAGCTACAAAAAAAGTACAGCTCAGTACCTTCTTTTGTAATTGTATCCACACCACAAGTCTGAGAGCACTAGTAAAAACACTTGTCCTTCCCTATTTTCTCATTTAACACAGCATTTTCCATTACTGAAATACTGAATTTACTGAAATGCAAAGCTTTCAGGGCTTATTGTAGTTCTATATGCTGAACATAGGTAAAGATTGATGATCATTAGCACCTACTTGGTATAAGTGGTTAATCATACACCTGACTCTGATCCTACAAAATCCCTGATTTGTACAAAACGTGTAAGAATTGAAAACCAAAGGTTGGTCACATCAAATATTGATTTGAGTTTTATTTTCTGCTTTTCTTTGCATCATTTTGTCAATTGAGAACAATTTAGAATAAAAAAAAAATAAATAAATAATAAATAAATATATAAATATATATTCCTGTGCTGTAAAGCATTTTTGCTTTACAGCATTTCTTCACATGAACATGATCATAAATATAACATGGCCAACATGTCGTACTAGAAACATACAGTAGAAAATTGCCAGCACTTTGGTATATGTGAACACAATAAACGTTTTCTATTGCTGAGAATAAACTCTTTGTGATGCAGAAGCCTCTCAGGGTTGCACTCTACTTCATTTTGCCAAGTGTGCGTCCCACACAGAATAGTGAACAAGCTGTAATGAGAGGAACTCTAATGAGGACCGACATCCTGCTACACCTCACTCTGCCGCAGCAGTCCCATCGGATGACGTGTTCTCTTATTAGAGAATGAAATGTCACCCAGCTCTGGAGGATATAAACACAGACCTTGTAGGTTTTTCTTGCTCTTTGCCCCAGTATAATCAGTGTCACTTTTTATTCGGCACTGCCTGGAATTTTCTTTTAGCATGAAAGATTTATCTTATAACAACACCACCAACAAAAATGAATCAAAGCAACAAATATACACAGTATAGCAATATTTAATATAATAGGTTAATTTTATAGTATACAAGCGTATTGTATGTGCACTTAGTTAGGAATGAAAGGTGTAGGTGGAAAACTAACTGGGACTGAAACACCTTCCATGTTAAATCATTACAAATCAGTTTTTCATTTGTCAAAAAAAAAAAAAAATCACAGTGAATGAGCTGTTGCTATAGAAACAATAACACATTGGAAAGAGAGCATTAATATAAACTTGTGATTTGAGCTGCATTCTTACATGCTGTTATAGAAAATGAACTAGAAGTAAAGAATAAAACATGTCATGCCATTCTCTAGGATTCTATGATCATCAGGTAGTTCAGTGGTTAAGATGTTGCACTTCTGATTGGAAGGTCATGAGTTCCTGCTGCCACTGTTGTGGCCCTGAGCAAGGCCCTTAACCTCTAACTACTCAGTTTTATAAATAAGATAATGGTAAGGCGCTTTTAATAAGGGTGCCTCTTGAATAACATAAATGTTCCACCCTTTAAAAACTCAAAGGTTGTATGTAGAAGCCCTTAACAGAATATATAGTCAAGGGTATAGTATATTATAGATGGTGCTATCGACTATACAAAGAAACCCTTGAAGAATCCTTGTCTTTTAGTGTACATCTGTCTACATATTCCTTAGTATACATAAGTCTCACTAAATAAGTGTTTTCTTTTATAAGCGCATGGATATAGACAGGATTTATGAAGTATATCAGTCTCAATTTAACATCTTTTGCACGTTCTTGCATTAAAATTAGTTACTACACATTTAACTTTCTATTCAAATTTACCAAACGGTTCCCTGGTGGTCTAGTGGTTAGGATGCGGCGCTCTCACTGCTGTGGCCCGGGTTCGATCCCTGGCCAGGGAACCAACCCCAGCCATTAGGGTTGCACAAGCCTTAGTGCCGGTCGCAAGCCCGGATAAATGGGGAGGGTTGCGTTAGGAAGGGCATCCAGCGTAAAAACCAAATCAAACATGCGGATGGTCTGCTGTGGTGACCCCTAATGGGAGAAGCCAAAAGAAAGAAATTCAAATCAACCAAAAGTGGGTGCTGTATGGTTCAACACCAATACTGGTAAACCTAAAGACCAGACAGGATTAGAAAAATAAAATGGGTTTGTAGTTTAAACATTTAATTTACTACGCAGGTCCTGTTAAAATGTTCATGTTGGAAGGAATGTTCATCAGGAAGGTTTTGTGAGTTAGTGAAGACAGAAAGAAATTTTTTTAGTTCACTTACTTTTCTTCAGCTCTGCCTGTGAAATATTTCATGTACATCTTGTTGCCTAATGAGAAAGGAAGAGTGACAGGTCTGCCTGTTTAGTCAGGTTGAAGATTTGAAGGATGTATCTTGCAGATGTGTTTGTATTCAAATCAAAGTGATTAAAAAAAAGGTGTCAAAATTGTATCAAGCAATGGATTTCATGCTATTGTTTGACAAACTACAGCTTCTTACTGTGCCTCTTGTCCTGATTTGAAATAATTATAGATTTTTACATATATCTGTTATGACAGAAAATATAAAGTGTTAATATAAATATTGTTTTCTGGTATATATTGAAAATAAATTAGAATGCAATTAAGTAAGAGTAGTTTTACAGCATTACAGCACCTGTGCTTGGGCTGCTGGCTGTGTGGAGTGATCTCCCCAAGTTTGCAGTGTTTTTTCTCCAGGCTCAATCCAATTTAAATCTGTCCTGTGAACACTACATGGAAGGCGGAACTACAACCTGGATGAGGTGTCAATCCACTGAATGTACCTGACACACAGATTTGACAAATAGGAGCAATTTAACCTAGCCATTCCACATCTCAGTATGTATTAGAAGGTGAGAAAAGACCAAAGAACCAAAAGGAACACCACACAGTAGCCGGATGTTAATATACTTTATCAAAGCAAGTGACTATTCATAGTTTGGAACAATATTCTGCTGTAGTAGTTTGGCTTGAAGAATAGTATTGTGTGGGCAGCTTTACTTCTTTCAGACTTTGAGAGAGAAGAATCTGCTTCACCAGTGATGGAATTTATTCATTTTATCCCAAGTGGAACGACTTCTGGGAGAAAATACAATAAAGAAAAGATTAAATGACTGACATCCTTTCAGTGATGCTGTAAAACCCTTAGAATGCTCCCAAAAAGAAAACATAGCCATTAAAGTTTAATTAGACAAAAATAGACTGAATGACAGAAAAACAAATCCAAATCAAGTAGAAAAAAATGTTCTGCTTTGTTGCTTTAATTGCATTTACATAATGTGAAAATTTCTGTTGAGGCAATTCACTGCTTCATTATTAGAAAAATAGCTCAGTGAGTTTTGTCAGCATTGAAAAGAATATGCCAGGGCCATTATCCACTGTTTTGACTAATTATAAAGATAGATGAAATTCATTTTTTTTTTAGCATTTCCAATTGACCAAATAATTAGAGATTATTTGTTTTGTTTTCTGCCTTTTACAGCAATAGCAAATAATTGCTAATCTGTAATTACTCGTTTTTTAACGTTTCCTTTTCTTTCATATGAACAAGCATTGAGTTGTTGCAATCTCCTTTCAGAAAACTGGCTTGGGTACCAGAACTATTGTGGTTAGACTCAAGGAGGAGGAAGAGGGTGAGAAGGGGAAGGAAGAGGATGAGGAGGAGGAGGAAGAGGAGGAGGAGGGTTTATGAAAGGAGAAAGTGAGAATAATAGCACCTGCCACAGCAACAGGAAATGTGCAATGCACCCACTATGACACAGAGAGAAGAAATACTGCTTTAATATACTCCCCTTCAATGTAATCAAATTTCCTTTAATAAAAGAAAGACAGGGCTGGGGGTATTTACGGCTGGTGTGGAGGAAGAATAAATTCGCACATCTGCTAAGTCTCATGGCTGTGGCAGGCTTCTGTGGATCTGTAGCTTTGTAGATCAGGCCTTTGTTGTTTAATTTTGATGAATTATTAATAGTGAAAGCATGTATCGAGGAGGTGTGCCTGTTATAATTCCATAGTTGGAATTGGGTCTTGTGCTCGACATGACATTGGGTTTACATAGCCCAGGTACAGGCAGCAATGATGATCACATGATTAAGAATAAGTAGAATAAGTAGAAATAGAAATACTCACATTTCAGCAACCATTTTTGTATATCTTCTTAAGGGACAATACTATAGAAGTTAAAATTGGATATACTTTAGATAATCAATGTACAGCTTGTATAGTAGTACAGATTTACTGTCCTATAAAAATAACTTAACAAACCACCATTATTGTCTAAATAACTGGCAACAAAACTGTGTCCAAAGTGGCAATATTTTGTTTGAAAACCATTGTTATCTTGCACTGCCTTAATCCTCCTGGGCATGGAATTCACCAGAGCTGCAACAGTTTTTGCTGGGATTCTTTTCCACAACTCCATAATGACATCACGGAGCTGCTTAATGTTATGGCACATGGCGCTTCTCCACCTACGCTTGAGGATGCCTCACAGGTGCTCAATAGGGTTCAGGTTTGGAGACATACTTGGCCACTCCATCAATTTTATCTTCAGCTTCTTTAGCAAGGCAATTGTCATCTTGGCGGTGTGTTTGGGGTTGTTATTATGTTGGAAAACTCTGAAGGAAGGACATTATGTTTTGTTTTCAGAATGTCATATTACATGTTGGAATCATGTAACATGTTTCTCTCGATGAACCCCAGATCATAATGCTACAAACACCATTCTTAACCGTCGGCTCACCATGGCATCACCACACATGCTTAACACCATCTGAGCCAATAAAGTTTATCTTAGTTTAATCAGACCACAGAATATGGTTCCAGTAAATCATGCTCCTGAACAGGTTGTTTCCAGCAATCTTTTTGTGGGCGTTTTCTTGAGAGACAGCTTCAGAAGAGGTTTCCTTCTGCGATAACGGCCATGCAATCTGACTTGTTGCAGTGTGTGGAATGTAGTCTGAGCACTGATAAGTGGACCTTCCACTTCTGCAACCTCTAAAGCAATGCTGCAGCACTCATGCGTTTGTTTTTTTTAAGCAGCTTCTGCACCTGACGCACAGCACGAGGACTAAACTTTTTTGACCCTTGAAAGGCCTGTTCCGAGTGGAACCCGTCTTGGAAAACTTCTGTATGACTTTGGCCACTGTACTGTAACTCAGTTTTAGGGTGTTACTGATCTTCTTATAGCCTCAACCACCTTTGTGGGGAGCAACAATTCCAATTCTCAAATCCTCAAAAGAGTTATTTTACTATGAGGTGCCATGTTGAACATCCAGTGGTCAGTATGAGAGAATTGTACTCAAAGAACCAGATTTTAACTGCTCTAATACAAGATATAAAATTTTTATGGTCCTGTCAAGCAGACAAAAACATGAACATGATAAATAAGACCATTAGCTCAATATATCTGACAGAATGTGGAAATCAAGGGAATTGGGTTTAAAGGAACAGAACACAAACTGGCATGTTGTGCAGATGATATTCTGATATTTTTAGGGCAACCAACTTACTCTTTACCAAAACTGATGCAGTCATTTGAAGTATTTTGACATTTATCAGGATATAAGATTAAAATAGGCAAAACTCAATTACTTTCATATAACTATAGAACACCAAATTAAATAAAAAATAGATGAATAGTCCCCCTAATATGGCAGCTAGAATCTCTCAAATATCTTGGCGTCAGCATGCCAAAAGATTTTACGAAACTTTTTGAATATAACTACTTGCCTATAAATAAAAAGACTATTAAAATAAATATTTTGGCTAGATTATTACATTTATTCCAAATCCTCCCAGTAATGAATAATCAAAATCAATTTAACAAATGGGATAAGATGTTGTCCAGTTGTCCAGATGTTGTACATATGGCAGGGTAAAACACCTAGGGTTCATTTCAAAAAACGTTACAGCTAGCTAAAAGAATGGGGGGACTGGGGATTACCTTCTCTTAGAGATTATTACTTTGCTGCACAGATGAGAGCGGTAATATGCTGGAGTAACCTATTTTACAAGGCCTAATGAAAAAAAAACAAAGAGGGGAAAACATCCCCTATTCCTATACAGGCAATCCTGGTCATAGTAATTTATAAAACACATAAAGGCTGTTGATAACCCATTGATAAAATGTTTTATAATAGAAAATAAATCAAAGGGAGATATAGTGCCTCTTAAATGGTGTCCATACAATTCAGAATTTACACCAAACAGATTAGATACCAGATTTAAGGACCGGAAAGATAAGAAGATAACAGTTTTGTGAAATATAACAAAAGATAATACATTAGCCAGTTTTGAAGTGCTAAAGGAGAAATGTTCATTAGAAACACAAGACTTCTTTAGATATTTACAGATACAGCAACAATTTGTGAATATGAAGAACGTGGATGAGACAAGGACAGGCATAATAGAATTATTCAGAAAAGTTTTACAAATTTCATAAATTTTCTGTGTTGGAGAAACCGTGGAAACCTAAACGCAAACCATTACCATGTCTTCTGGGACTGCTATATTATTAGGGATTACTGGAGAAATGTAGATTTACAGGATTTTTTGCAACGTATGATACCATTTGATAGTAAAAAAAATGTGTTTAGTGTTTGGGATAGCTTTGGGATTATTTCTACTGCAAAAACCGCACAAACTGTTTTTCAGTAGTAGTGGTTAATAGCTGCGACGTTATAGGCCATTATCAACATATAAAATGCAATTTATTGGCACTGTAAATACAACTTTGTGTCCTTCACGTTCTCCTGCTGTCTCACTAAAGTTGGCTATGTTATTGATGGCACCACTCATAACATTAGTCTAAATGCTCTAAAGTGTCAGGGACTGTTATTACTGAATCGGCAGCACCCATTTCCTCAAGATCAGGAAAGGCCATGTGTTTTGCCCTGGACAGCTCCGTCCATCAGCCACGGATCACAGCTATCGCATCATGTGAAATAATGCTGGCTTACTGTCATAATATTGGATTTATGAACTGTGATTTAATAATATCCATTGCCCAAGGTCTCCTCTTTTCTCCTGGCTAAAATGGGACCTTGAGATTGATGACCAAGTTAAAGAAGAGAAAACAGTAGGAACAATAGCAAAGACAATAAGCTTCACCCAAAGATAAAGACGTGTTGTTTCTCTTGAGGTGGGGATAGGAAAAGTGACCAGGTTCCAGATAAAGTTTAGGATTTGTGAAGGCTATTATGGAAACACAACTTATCCTGACTGTCTTGCTGAATACATAAAACACATAGTAGATATAATGCAAAACATTGGCATTCTTAAAATGTTTTTGCTTGACATGTTATTCTTTCATCTGATACTTTTATCCAGGCAAGACAGAATCCCAACAAAGCCCAGAGTTGAGCGGTTGGAATTAATTTTTTAAAGCTGAGATTTTGAGATTTTAGAGATTTATGAAGGTCAAATGATAAAAATAAAAAAAAATCTCCACAACTCCACAACCTCACTGCTAATTAAGGAATGTTGATTAAGAAAAATTATGTATACAGTCTTTATTCACTTAGTGTGAATGGCATATTTATAATGCATTAAATACATTCAAGAGAAAAAAAGATTTTTTCTACAATTGATATTTTGTCTATAACAACATGGTACACACTGATGCATTACAAAATGTGTTTATAATGAATAGTATGGTATTGAGAGTGAAAACAGAAATACAGTTCATATTTTAACAAATTTGCAATGGAACTTACTCATATTATGCACTATAATGCATTAAATTCTTTATGAGTACATTTATCAAACTAGAGGATTATGTTATAATACTTTATCAACTCATTCTTTATGAAGTTTTATGCATGCAAACATAACAACTCATCAGCAGTTATAAGGTATATGCATGCTATTTAATATTCTATAAATGTATTTATAATGCATTATGCACAAAGCACTCAGAAAGCATCCAGAAAGGCTGTTAAATAATGCATATGAGAAGTGGAAATGTGTGATGGAAAGTGTGAATTTATTTCCCAACAGCTTCAGCGTTTCTATTTAGGAAAGCACTACAGAGACAACGTCATCTCATGATCTTCATTTTAAAAGCCATTAGTCTGAAGCATGAGAAATGAGGAAGAGATAAATAAACAAATAAAAATAGAAATGCTAAAAAAAAAACACACAAATACATGCAAATTATTTCAGATGTTTGAAGTCCCTGGGAGTAAAATCATCACTCATCTCTGATGATGTGGAAGACCTTTAGATAATGAAGGTTAAACTGCATCTTAACACTCACTGGACAGATTAAGAGTGGGTTTCATAAGCAGCATGCCAACATATTGCTTGTGTAGAGGGCATTTTACAGCCTAACAACTTTCATCAGGCATGAGTTTCTCTCGGCTTGTCAACCAGAATACGTGAAGCCTGGGCTCAAGATGGGAAAACAAAACAAGATCCTCTGGGGAGATCAATGCAGCTCAGTTTGTCACATCCCAGATGGTGTGCAAGTCCTGCAGATGAAGCGTGCTCGAGAAAAGCTGTCAAGACAAATTCGAATACATCTCCGAAGCCTGTGTGACAGGCAGCCCAGAGCAAATAGGAACTAAGAGTAGAGCATATTTAATATCACGAGAAAAGGAAATGGAGTCTGGTCCCAGCAGATATTATCCAAAGTGCAAATAAGCACGAATCACAACTCTGTTGCTCATTCGCAGTTCATTACCTTAACTTGCATGAGTGACAAGAGCACAGCCTGCTCACTCGTTTTCAATCTTGCTAATGTACCGGAAGGTGTCATGAACGCCACAGAACTGCCATTTGCATACAGGCCTCCCACCACAGAATCGATGCTTTAATTATGAAATGAAACGCATTCAAGCGCCGAGCAGCTCTTACACCCATTAATTATTGAGCTAAGCACATTAAAGCGACTGTAGGCTGGCCAGAAAAGATTACAATTTACCCAGTGCGATCGTAAAGCAACCATGAGCTCTGTCATTAAGTCGGCTGAGCTGAAGTGCGATATTCTTGAGTTTAGTGACTAAGACACGCATTATGGTGATTTTCTGCATTGGGATGTGTATTAAGGATTCACGAATGAACCATGGATCTCTGGAAATAGCGGTTAGAAGCGATGTTTGTGTTGACTGGGAAGTGCTTATACTGTACCCTGTAGGTGACACTTACCTAAACCATTCAAAACTGCTGATATAAACTTTTTTTTTCTCTAGATCTGTCAGTACTTTTTTATATTTGCCATAGTTGACTTTATATTTGAGTATATTTGAAAGTCATCACATTACAACAACTTTTATATATTATATACAGTGAGGAAAATAAGTATTTAAACACCCTGCTATTTTGCAAGTTCTCCCACTTCGAAATCATGGAGGGGTCTGAAATTGTCATCGTAGGTGCATGTCCACTGTGAGAGACATAATCTAAAAAAAAAAATTCAGAAATCACAATATATGATTTTTTAAACTATTTATTTGCATGATACAGCTGCAAATAAGCATTTGAACACCTGTCTATCAGCTAGAATTCTGACCATCAAAGACCTGTTAGTCTGCCTTTAAAATGTCCACCACCACTTCATTTATTATCCTAAATTAGATGCACCTGTTTGAGGTCGTTAGCTGCATAAAGACACCTGTCCACCCCATACAATCAGTAAGAATCCAACTACTAACATGGCCAAGACCAAAGAGCTGTCCAAAAACACTAGAGACAAAATTTTACACCTCCACAAGGCTGGAAAGGGCTACAGGGAAATTGCCAAGCAGCTTGGTAAAAAAAGGTCCACTGTTGGAGCAATCATTAGAAAATGGAAGAAGCTAAACATGACTGTCAATCTCCTTCGGACTGGGGCTCCATGCAAGATCTCACCTCGTGGGGTCTCAATGATCCTAAGGAAGGTGAGAAATCAGCCCAGAACTACACGGGAGGAGCTGGTCAATGACCTGAAAAGAGCTGGGACCACCGTTTCCAAGGTTACTGTTGGTAACACACTAAGATGTCATGGTTTGAAATCATGCATGGCACAGAAGGTTCCCCTGCTTAAACCAGCACATGTCCAGGCACGTCTTAAGTTTGCCAATGACCATTTGGATGATCCAGAGGAGTCATGGGAGAAAGTCATGTGGTCAGATGAGACCAAAATAGAACTTTTGGGTCATAATTCCACTTAACGTGTTTGGAGGAAGAAGAATGATGAGTACCATCCCAAGAACACCATCCCTACTGTGAAGCATGGCATCATGCTTTGGGGGTGTTTTTCTGCACATGGGACAGGGCGACTGCACTGTATTAAGGAGAGGATGACCGGGGCCATGTATGGCGAGATTTTGGGGAACAACCTCCTTCCCTCCGCGAAGCACACAGCCAGGATAACCAAGGAGTGGTTCTGTAAGAAGCATATCAAGGTACTGGCGTGGCCTAGCCAGTCTCCAGACCTAAACCCAATAGAGAATCTTTGGAGGGAGCTCAAAGTCCGTGTTTCTCATCGACAGGCCAGAAACCTGACTGATCTAGAGAAGATCTGTGTGGAGGAGTGGGCCAAAATCCCTCCTGCAGTGTGTGCAAACCTGGTGAAAAACTACAGGAAACGTTTGACCTCTGTAATTGCAAACAAAGGCTACTGTACCAAATATTAACATTGACTTTCTTAGGTGTTCAACTTGTGTTTAACCTGCCCAAATTCTCCCACACCACCCCACTGCTGCACTCCCCGCTCTGGCTTCCGGTAGCTGCACGCATCAGATTCAAAACACTGATGCTTGCCTACAAAGCCAAAAATGGACCAGCACCCTTTTACCTCAGAGACATCATCACACCTCGTACTGCACCACGCTGTCTGAGATCCTCCAACACTGCTCGACTGGTACCACTCTCTCAGTGTAAGAGATAAGTACACCTCAAGGCTTTTCTCTTTTCTGGCACCGAGGTGGTGGAATGAACTTTCCCTAGATGTCCAAACAACGAAGTCCCTGGCTATCTTCAAGCAATGGGTAAAGACGTTCCTCTTCCTAAAACATTTAAACTAGCTTTTTTCCAGGTTTGCTTTGTCTTTTACCAAAAAGAAATCCACTCAACAGAGTTGTAGGCTGATTTATCTTAAGTTTGTAATCTAGCAGTGTAAATGTATTTTTTAATAGCGCATCAAAGCACTTTAAATGCCATAGATAAAATAATGTAAATGGAATGTAAATGGAACTCCTCTGTCCTGAAGTTGCAGTTTTGCATCTGTCTAAAAAGCATTGGAATCCAAGACTTCATCCATAAATGTCAAATAAACATTTACTACTATAATTTACTATAATTCACATTTTAAAAATCCATTATATAGAGCGTATACCATATAATTCCAATGTAAGATGTTGCTATAGAAACTATATTATAACTGAACAAGCATATTAATATAAACCCGGTGTGACCATTCAAGCTCCTATTATACTTGCATTAAAAAAGTAATAAACACTTTCTGACGAGCAAACAGTTCTGTTGTATGATCAAAAAGAGGTATTTTTTGTGTTGAGTTTGTGTGTCATGAAGGCTATATGTATCTGTTATTTAGCTTCATGAACTTATAGCATAATAGATCCATCTCAAGCATGGATATTGTGGCTGCTGCTTCAGAGCAAGATTGGGTATGTTTGCATTTTCAGAGACCTATTGCTTGTGATTTTCAGTTCTTCTGGAAAGCAATTTCCACTCTCTTTTACAAAACAGATTTCGTCTCATATTTTCACTAGCGTGCTTCTCAAAATTAGACTTGGCCAAACTCAGATGTCTGAATTTGAAATCTTAGGCAATATGTAGTTGCACTGTTTGTGTATCCATGCAGTAAATGATTTCAGCCACCACCATATGTACTGTGTTGGCTGATCCTTATCTACTTCAGATGCGAAATATATTTTCACTTCAGTGGAGAAAGAAATGCAGGCACTGGCAATGGATTATTGCAGAAGATCTGGTAAAAATGTAATGGTTTGCTGTAGTTCAATCTCCTTCAGTCCTGTTACACTCACAGTGTTATAATATTTTAAATTTCCTTTTAAACAGCACATCAAGTGCAAAGTAAACATGATTCATTTCAACAACCAACAGGAACAAAAAAAAAGTATTGACTTTTCACAATGTCACTGTTTTCTTTTAAACATCTGATAGTTACTAAACTCTCTCTTTTTTTTCCAAAAGGCAGGCTGAATAATATTATGAGGTCAAACAAAAAAAAACAACTTATATTTATGGTATTTGGCAGATGCCCTGATCCAGAGCAACTTACAACTGAGCTGTTGAGGGTTTAAGGCTTGCTCAAGGGCCCAGCTGTGGCAATTTGGTGGTGCTGGGATTTGAGTTGGTGACCTTCTGATCCAGAGTCCAATGTCTTAACCACTGAGCTACCCCTCCTCCTCTTTTATATCATTAGAATCCTTTTTGTGTAAAAACCAGTGACAAAATTCTGCATAAACAATTTTGAAAAATATGTGTACTGCATACATAAGAAAATACAGGATTGTTGTACTTAAATCAAAGTATGCACCAATTTTACTATGTACTTTTATACTATTTGAGCAACTCGACTTCCAAATGTTACAAGGTTCAAAGTCAAATTTAGGAACAGCGTCTTTATTTGGATATTCAATGTCAGTGTCACTTTTTTCTCCCTTTTCAGTTTTAAACAGCAATGGGGGACTATTAAATATATTTTTGAGATATTGAGCAGGATATAAAAGAATGAATGAATAATATTTGTGTATAAAATAAAATACAGTTAAACTGGGAATCTCTGCACCCAAACTTGATATACTGTAGGGTAAATCTTTTTTCTTCCTGTTATTCCCTAAATTGGTGTCACCTATAATATTCTTGTATAAATCAGAAAGAAAAAGACAGCATGAGCAGGCTTCAGAAAGAAACTGCATAGGCAGTGAAGGCTCATCTCTTTAATGTCATACTGGTGTTCTCTGGGAGCCTGGGACATCTGTTTTTACCTTTGAACAAGAGAAATGAAAAGTAGAAGACAATGAATGGTGTTTGGAGATGAAGCTAAGCCATTGCACTCGTAGATAAATCATACTATCTGAGTAGTAAACACTGAGGGCATGAGCCCAGAAGAGAAAAGCTCAAGTAAGAGAACCAGAAGTGACAGACAGGTTGTCATCCCAGATGTGTCTCTTGAGTCAGGATTAGTTCTTGTTAAAGGAGCATTCAGAAGCACAAACAACAAGCACTTGGCTTCTTCATGATTTAAACAAGAGGCAGAGTTTTTGTCTCAGGAGGTCACACGTCTCATCTACCTGCAGTCTGACATGGGGCTTTGGAGCTGTAATGATCAGACATGCCTGATCCAATCAAGCTGTCGCCTCTGAGACAGCAACGCTCTAATTGAAAGATATTTCAAAGCCTTTCAGTGTCGGAAAAACCCAGAGGAGCCTAATGAAGTGTTTGAACATAGTACACCACATCTCATATATACATTTTAGATTCTTAGCAAAGCTCACTATAATCCCTACAGACGTGGACAGGATGAAGACGTGTCTAATGATAATGGAACAAAGACCAGTAAAGATCACTTTTAGACTACAAAATGCCCTTCTCTGACAAGTTCACTGTCCTCAAAAGGGAAACAAGTTAACTAGAGGTTTGTTCAAAGATTGGGGTTGACATAGATCTTATCATGGATTTAAGAGAAGACTCACTAAATTATGAAGGAAAACCTGATTATTTACCCCAGATGCTTTGAGTGTTTTTTTTTTCTTTATCTCTTATACCCATCACTGGTGCATCAATTAAGTGAGGCTCCTAATCTTTAATCTCTAGCAACCCCATCTCTGGTCATACTGCATCCATCAGTCTGCATATAAAAGCTATCCAAAAGCATGTAGTTCAACATAGATGTATCAAGAAAACTCTCAGAAGACACACAGCATATTGTATCACTATAGTGTCATTTATATATAATATATATCGAGAATATATCATATACTGTATATTGACATATCTTTAATTTAGATTAGATCTTGTCAAATGTCCATTATGAGCTATGGTTTACACTTTAATATTGTCTTAACACTTATGAAAATATGTTGTCACAAGGATTTATGTATCAACAATATACATTGTTCAAAAGCAGCTTTACAGAGCAAAAAGGTTAATTTATTTTTATTTAAAATATAAAAATTTGTATTTATATGTTAGCGCCTATAAGTTTAGTGCCTATAAGTTCATCCCTAATGAACAAGCAAGTGGCAACAAAAAATCACTGCCCCTTTATTATTTAATTCCAGCTCTCTCTATTAGCCATGTCACATTTCCAGGTAAAAATAGATTTTCTTAACAATAAAAAGGTCATTGCCACATATCAGCTGAATTCATTCACCGTTTTTGATGCACCCTTTACTCTAAGTGGCTCTCCACATAAGAGAAATGCAGTAAACCTATACAGATTTTGTCTGAATATGACTTTTCCCCATCATGAACTTGACTTAAACTGCCATGCTTGCTTGAAACAACAGCCAGTAAAATGCCATTGATCGAATCTTCCATAAAAAGCTTGTGTCCATGCCCGGTCAGTCTGCTCTCAGGGGTCACAGAGTGGAATTAAACCAGCCAAGCTCATTGAAATTCATTGTGCTTCCGTTCAACATTTTCTTCACCTTAATGAGCAGAGAGACCTGGGGAATCTTGTCAGAATGTGTGTTTAGCATAACGAGAACCAGTTTCAACCGGATTTATGTGATTGCAAACTCTTCAAACCTTTCTAAGCAGCTGAGCAAGTGCAGACACCCACCTGTCTCTAAAATGTTCTCTGTATTTTATTGCTCTGCCTTCAATCTTTATGCCAATTCAGACAATGTATACTTCCAAGAGTTATTTATTAAAAATGCAGTCTTTCTAGACACACAGAACATTTCAGACAAGACTAAAAACCTAGAGATATTTTTTTTATAAGAACTGCACCTTCAAATGCAAACTAATCCAGTCTAAGTAGTACCAAATATATTTACATAATATATAAAACATTCGAAATCACCTCAAATGTTGACAGAAAATGTGTTATGCATGGCTTATGAATGCTATTAAAGCCCAGTGTAGGTACTCCTTAGTTAAAACGCTACATATTGATTCAAATGCTTTTGATACATGAGAGAACGTTGTTAGAGAACATTTTCTAGTACAATATAACAAACAAAAACTGTTTTGCTCTAATACAACCCCTCTCACACTCTCACCAAGCACTTGACAGCTGCTAGTGTTGGCTGAATACTTAACAAGCTGGACTGCTGAGACTTTCATCCTGCTTTAATATTTGAAAATTGAGATGAATAATTCTAGTTACTCAGGTGTCAAAATCTCTGCATGTTTTGGGATAAACATTTCCCAGTGCATTACATGTCTGTTTTTCAGGTTCGCACACTCAAACAGATCATTATAATTATCTGTAGTGTCGGCAGAAAAGGAAGCATCAGAGTACAGTGCGTTTATGATGATAGAGAGAGGGAGGGGGTGGATATGGGTGCACAAGGGCTAGTCGATCTTATCTAATTCCTGCTCAATCTAATGGCTAAAATTCTGTCGCCATCTTGGGCCTTAATTTAGATTCTCCCAGAGAAATTCTATTGCTGAATCTAATCTCCTGACATTGAACTCCAGTGTAACATGATTAGACAGTGACCATGGCAGAGACATGCACTATACTTAAGCGATGAAACCAAATTAGATGTAAATAACCGATGACCATTAATTCAGTTGCATTGTAATTAGTAACAGTGTTTATACTATTGAGCCAGTAAATAAGTACTGCATAAAATGTCAAGCCTGTCAGTCATTATGTAAATTAATAGGCCATTATGTAAATGGACTCGATATGTGTACGAACACATACACTCACACACACACACACACACACACACACACACACACACACACACACACACACACACACATTTATCTCTGACATGCTTGTACGCCAATGGTAGATGAATGGCCACTACTGCTATTATTAGATGAACAAAGACCTACATCCTGTACAGCAAAGATAAAAAACAGAGCCTGCCAACAGTGCCTGTCTGTCCGTCTATCTGTGTGTGTCTCTCTCTCTCTCTCTCTCTCTCACTCTCTCTCTCTCTCTCTACTGTAGGAGTGATGGATGTACAAATCTTTCTGGCTGTGAAGGTGCCATTTCTTCATAGTCATCTTTAATTAGCCTGAGTGCAGGTCAACAACACACAATAGCTCATGTCATTCATTTGTTTTACACTTATAAAATGTTATTGGGAGAAAGCGATTTCATAAAATGAAGGACACAGAGGGAGAAAAACACAAAAGCATGCTGAGCCTAGTGTTTTATCTAGAGCACTGAAAATAGGTTAATGGCAAAACAACAGTCTGAGGGCAATAATAATTATAAAGAAACAGGCAAGGTATTTTATCATGACTGAAAAAGCTAAAGTTATGGTCAATAATTTCTTTGAGAATTTGTGAAAAGTTCCATAAACAATACATAACTCTGTTACAGGACATAATGTACATTAATATGATATAAAAGATGAATTCTGAATTCTAGTTTAAGCAGCTAATTTATGTTATCATGCTAATTTAACAGCTAATTCATGTTATGGGTTGATAATATTACATGCTGTTATAGAAAGATATTTAAATACGGGATGGTTTAATGAAGCCTTAAAGTAACAGCATGTCAGGAAAGGTTATTATTCCTCTTACTGCCAGGCAAATTGCCAGCAGTGATTTTATTTTGTTACTGTGCATTTTGTGGAACCTCTGCAAAACAGGTGAGCTCCTATCATTACTTACATTATATCTGTTATAAACAGTCATTCTTTTGTATTGTTCTTTTTCATTTAAAAAATGCAGTTTAGTAATGGCAAAGTGCAATCTGGAGCTTTATCTCTGACTTTAAAAAGCACTGATACTGATGACTGCATCCTAAACCGGTAAATAATTCCTCCTTACAGAAAACGTCACTGTATCACCAATTCTGTTTCTTCTTTTGTTTTGTTTTGTTTTTTAATCTGTTTCTTTGGACCTTTTATCATACAATGTAAAAGAGCTGTTACTATAGAAACGATAAGGTATTAGACTGAGCCCATTAGCATAAACCTGTGATTTACAGAAAATCAATCAACACCTTCTGACCATTTTATAAAGCACTGTGCAGAAAATCAGAGAGTGTGGTTTAAATCCATGAGCCTTAAAGAAATAACTGTGAATTAATTATTAAGAAAATGTGATTTTTGTTTAAATACATATTCTCAGGACTAAAGTGTGTGAATGTGTGTGTTTGTGTGTGTGTGTGAGAGAGAGAGAGATGCTCAATATTGTGTGTGAGAGAGAGATGCTTAATACTGTCTCCAAGATAGTATTGCTTTTTTTTGGGTGGAGGCTCACCTTTGGATTATGTAAATCATCTTTTTGACAAGCCTGTCGGGGGGGCGGAGCTTTTACGTGTGGCAAAATTTGCATACTGAAAGCCGACTGGCTCAGACCGAGCGACTAGTGACGCAATTGAAACGCCTGGAGGCGCGAGGACTCCCTCATTCAGAGAGAATGAGAGAGAGGGATTGTGTGTTGCGTGTGAGTGTGTGTATAGAGAGAGAGTGTGTAGAGAGCGCTCACCGAAGTTAAAGCCGTCGGTAAAAGAAAAAAACTCAGGCATATTTATGGAGTGTTTAACGGGAACCCACAGGTGACACGCGCTCCGTCACGAGCCGCCAGAAGACGGCACGCGCATAAGGACAACAGGTAAAGGCGCAGCTTCATATCTGCTCTCTCTTATATACAGCAGTTGATGTAAAAAGAGGAAAATGCTATTTTGTCGTGCATAGGTGCTGGTAGAACTGTTTCAGATGGAGAATTTAAGCGTGTGTGTGTGTGTGTGTGTGTGTGTGTGTGTGTGTGTGTGTGTGTGTAGCTGAGTGTGTAGCTGTTGAACAAATCTTCCTTTCAAGCTGTTGCTTTCAACCTGAGTGTGATTAAAAGCACGACCATAGTTTTATTATTTTTCCAAATAATAATGTGCATCAACACGTGTGCGCGTGCTTGTGTGTGTGTGCGTGCGTGCGCGTGCGTGCGTGCGTGCGTGTGTGTGTGTGTGTGTGTGTGTACGCTCACGCGCGCGTGTGGTCGCTGTTCAGGACAGATGGTGCTGAACTCGGATGCACATCAACTTACTCGACTCGAGCAAACCACAAATGTGCTGTTTGCTTGGACTTTTGTTTGTTGGGTTTTTTAATGCAGGGAGGGTTGTCATGATTTATTTCACAAATCTGTTTAAAAAGTGCTTAATTCCCAATTACATGTGGTTAGTAAACTCATTAACTAATGCTTTACTGTTTTAACATTTGCTGTACAGTTTCCTAGATACTGCGACTTGCACAAACTGATGTAGTTTAATGCTTAAAAATAGATGTAATTTACTATAGTGCTATTTGATCAATATTTAGTAAGCTCTTCATCCTGGTCAGGGTCCTGGTAGATTCGGAGTCCATCCAGGGAACACTGGACATGAATATTCTGCATTTATCCTCAAAATTCCATATGAGGTTTTTAAGAGTTTGAAGGGACCTGTAAAAACCTGGTTGATACCAATACAAACACAGGGTAAAATTCTACATAGACCGTAACCCGAGCTGAGGAACGATCCTGAGACTCTGAAGCAGTCAGGTAGTAATGCAACCCCAGTACACTTTCATGCCAACTGTATTAGATTCCTAGAGTATTATGGTTCTGTCAATTTCCAGTCCCTGTGGCTTATTGTTTAGAAGCTGTGTGCTTTTAGAAAAACAGATCTTCAAAAGTTTTTTTTTATAGTTTGATGGCCTTAACATCCTAATTAATATCCTTTTTAAAATGGAAATTTGCTATTGTAGCATTGGGGGAAAAATCACAAATGCAAGTCCATGTCATTAAATTTCTGAATTTTGTTCCATCTTGTGGTTTTATGTTTTTGAGCTGATGGCTTGGGCTTGTGTTAGACAAACAAAAACAAATAAACATTTAAATGCTGTGCTTATCTTCTACATGTGCTGTTTTTCAAAACAGGTCTTCAATGTTTTTGGCTGAAGGTACACAAACATTTTGGCTCTGGTGTCACCTAAAGTAAGATTTCAGTTTGATGGGAGTACAGAGTGAAAATAAAGCAATCAGAGGTGGAGAGAGTTTCATAAATATCACTACACAGTGCTTAGAATGCATGCCTGAACCACACTTTGATGGAAAGCAGAGAATCTGACTTTAAGGTTGAATTCATCACAAGTTCTCACTCTGTTGTGGTGTAACAAATGATTTAATGAGTGAAATACACTCTGTAGCCCACTCTTGAGTCACTATTCTGCAAGCCATGATGTGTATTTGCTTATTGCTTCTGTTTCACTATGGTAACAGGGAACCATTTGTTGCTGGTGTAGTCAGGCTTTAGCAACACTTTGTCGCCTGGTGGCTCGGGAATCAGCTGGGAAACAAAAAGGATCACTCCCACTCGCTTTTGGAATAAAATGAGCATTTAATCAGATATACAAAACAGTATGAAAGCTTGTAAAGATGTTTCAAGGTTAGTCAGTCTAGTGCAGGTTGAGTGTTAACCGAGTGTATTATTAAATGGTGAAGACGATCAAGAAAAAGATGAAAAATAACTAAATTACTGCATTAAAGATCTATTCAATCGACATGTTTAAACATTCTAAGAATGCAAAAAAAGATAATAAACTGAGGCTTCAGAGCAAAGACATAAATGAAGATATAAATGTCTTTACACTCAAATATAATCCTTGTTGCCGAGATGATACTCTGAAGCACAACTTTTTATATTTGCATGTAGCACAGTATTTAAACTTTAGCATAAAATGGAATGATGTATTCTATTCGCCCATACGTATGTGAACACCTGACCAACAGGCCCGTATGTACTTTTTGAGTATTCCTTTGGATATTTATTCCCCATGTTTGCTGCTATAATAATCTACACTTTACTGGGAAGTCTTAAAACTAAAGTGTGTGGCTGCAGTGAATCAGTTACCAAAGCATTAATGAAATCAGTTGGTTGAATAGTTCAGTCAGTGTTCCAGTTCATTCCAGATGGTGTTCACCTTAACACACCATGTATTCATGGAGCTTGATTTATGCACAGGAGAATCGTCATACGGGAACAGGGTTCGTGCTGCTTTGTTTCAGTAAAAGGAAACTGTACACATTGTGTGTTACAGTACATTGGGTGTTATATTTTATTAGTGCATATACTAGGTACACTATCAACTGTTCAGGAGTAACATACACAATAAAGGTACATTTCTGGGAATAAACATATGTACAGTTAAGTAACTTTAATTTTGAGAGTGTAGGGTAGAACCTAATTTCTGCAGTAACTCTGAGCCAAAGGGGTGGCCTTGTAAAATTTCAAATTTGTGGAGATTCAAAAGGGATGAGAAACACAGGAGTAAGGAACTGTTTGGACAAACAGAAACAGTTTAATAGATGGAAATATTTTTTATTAGGTATTTAGAAAAAAAATCAATAATGAGGAAACTGTCTAATTATACAAAATGACCTACTATGACTAGCTCCTGAAGGTGTGTGTGTGTGTGTGTGTGTGTGTGTGTGTGTGTGTGTGTGTGTGTGTGTGTGTGTGTGTCTGTGTAGAAATAAGGCTTTGAAAGGCACTCTTTTCAGTTCAATCAAATTACTTTGATGTACAAAAATACCTGAAAGAAGTTCTGATAAAAAGATTTCACACACGATTTCAGATCCTTTTTTTCTTCCTTTGCTCCAGGTTCATCATGTGTTTTTAAAGACATTGTGTGTGCATTTTCTGAAAACTGGAGCCCCTCAACTGGAGACTTTTACCAGACACCAGAAAAAAAAACATAAAGTGTTTGATGATGAAGAGAAGAAGATCCTGAAAACTGAATCATCTGCTTATTTATTTTAAACAGTGGTGATCACTGAGAGGAAATCATGGCTAAAACCTTCTACAGACTACAACGCTTTTTAAGACAGGCCCAGTTACTGTTTCTTTTCCTGGGTGTGGTTTACATCATGGCAGGAAGTGTGCTGCTTCTCCAACGTTCCAATGTGGCCTTGTTTCAAAAAGGAACCTATTCGCCTTTGTCATTTTCTCCTATACCTAGATCGCTGGAGGCACCTAGTGTTAGCTGGCACCATAGGAAACCGGGATCTGTAGTTCAGAAAGTGGAAGATAATCCAGATCTGTCAGGAAGTAGAGCGGAGAAAGAACGCTTTGTAAATCGGAACCTGAAAATTAGACAGCTGAGACGACATTGGATTCAGGGTCGGAGACCAGACCAAAAGAATTTGGAACACATTCCACCAAACAAGGACACCAGACATAAAGGTATGATAATGCCTGAGTCAAGTCAAGTCAAGAAGCTTTTTATTGTCATTTCAACCATACATAGCTGATGCAGTACACAGTGAAACAAAACAACGTTCCTCCAGAACCCTGGTGCTACATTTAACAACATAAAGCTGCATAACAGAAACCACAGAGCTAAGGACTAGTAAGTGTCTCCGCCACATAAAGTGCATCGTGTGCAAACAGTGCAAAACAGAAAGTGCAAAACAACACAAGACAGTGTAAGACAACACAAGACAGTGTAAGACAACACAAGACAGTGTAAGACAACACAAGACAGTGTAGGACAAACACACAAAACACAAAATAGTGCCGCCAGTAAACCTACTGTATATTGCACAGTGCGGTGTGTAAAAGAGAATTGAGTACAGGAGTGTACATGTAATTAAGCAAAATGTAAACAAAATGGTTGCAATAGCAGCAGTCAAAAAGATGTGCAAAAACCGCATGTAAACAGTTTGTAGTAATGAAGTGATATAATATTGGTGGTTCTGAAGAAATGTGTGAAGTGAGTATGAGTGTGTGTTGAGTTGAACACACACTCCAGCACACACTCCAGTGCTAACGATATGTGTGTGTAAAATGTCTCATACCGTAGAAAAGAAAGTACACTCATAATCACACACTCCAGTGCTAACTATATTTTTCACTCTCCAGTTTGTAATATTTTAATGATTTATAATCACACTTTTGGTTTCAGCCAAATGTGAATGAGCATGGGTTCACTTTTGAGCCTGATTCCTCTCAAGGTTTCTTCCTCATACCATCAAAGGGAGTTTTTCCTTGCCACAGTCATCCGAGGCCTCCTCACCATTGATAAATACACATAAATATATGTGAATTTTGTTCTATAATTCATACATTCTGTAAAGCTGCTTTGAGACAATGTCCACTGTGAAAAACATTAAAGAAATAAACTTTAATTGAATAGCAACTTTAATTGAATTTTAATTTAATGTCAAGCTGAATTCACATTATCCTCGTACGTTCTTAAGGAACCTACGTCGGGTGTTTCATAAATGACGACAAACAACATGCTCTTGGAGGAACGGTGCTTTATGACTTCAGGAAAATGACCAGCTCGTTGTGCCAAGACACCTGCTTTGAGAGGTAAGAACAGGAAATTATTGTATCATCATAAGCAATTTATAATTCATTTATAAGCGCAGGATATAAGGATGTCATGATACATAATGATCTGTGAAAAAGCATAAAGCAACAAATATTTCATAGGTTTACTAAATATTATGGTTTATATTAATATTACCCATAAGGGGCTATTAAAGGCAACTCCTAAAGCTCACACATCATAAAACAATTCTTTGGTCATATATATTGGAATTGACATTCTTTAAAATTCAACATACAATGCTGGGCATCGTGACCAACAACAATCTTTTAAATATTTTACTAAAATCTCAGAATGTCAGTCATTTAATATAAAGACAGTAAAGTTCACAGGACTTCAAATGATATCAAAGAAACATAAAAGATAAAAATGCTAAGAGACCTTTAAAAAAGATCCTTTATTTGCACAAGCCAAGAACAAGCTGATTGATGCTATACAAAGAACGTAGTCATTAGAGAATCTTTACCAAGTGCTCTGACAGAAAGAACTCTCATTACAGCACAGGCCTTTATTAATTTCATCTCTTACAATGATTTGGTGATTTGTTCTAAAATATGAATTATTTATAGCGCAATTATATAGAGAGCTTTATGGAGAATCATCACTAGAAGCCATCCCCAACCTTTATTGTATAATTTGTGTAGTGGAAAAGATTCAGGCTTCTTAAGAGTGAAGAAGAAAGCAGGCAGTGTTGGTCAGTAGGCACAGGTGGCAGACACTCATGTTGGAGCAGTACCAGCATTTATGCGGATCTTTTATTTCACAGATAAAACATTCGGCACATTCTAAAGGCTTTGACTACCCGAAGAACACTAAAAACATTGTGAGCACTCGTAGGGAAAATTACCACAAAAGGTTAATATTCATCTCAGAAATAGAACGTATTAGTCTTAGGTATTCTTACACCGCCTAATTACATGGTCAGCATTATTGCTCCCACTCAGAGCTATAAAAATTAAAGAACTGTCATCCAGAACCATGCTACCTGCCTAATACATAATTAATAGCAGAAAAACATAAAGGTTTTTTTCTCTCGCTGAGCAGGGGAAAAACCTTCCCCAATAGAGCAATGGTTCTCTTGTACTGCCTTTAAGTAAATGAAATAACCATGATGGAAATCATCATCAATTTATATTATACTTGTGGTTAGTTGAGTTGTTGGTCTAATTGACTGGCCACTTATAAACAAACTGGTTTGAAAACGACAGTAATAAATCATTTTAATTACCATTTTATTTAATAGAGCAAGGTGATGCAATACATACCCAGTGTTTTTAACACAATTTGTTTAAATGGAAGAAAAAAAAACTCAAATTGTTCGAAACCCTTCCAAAATGGTGATGGTATTTTGTTAGAAAGCAACAATAACACGAGGCAAAGTGTAAGAAAGACTAATGGCCTTCCCTGAGATGTGGCAGTGTGCAGCCCATTTAATAACAAAGCTGTGCAAAAGGAAAGCTCTCATCAGAAGACCTTTCAAACTCAGGTTGCTGGAGATGTTGCTTCAAAATCAATATCTTCTCTTCTGCCCGACTGTTATAACTAAATAATAGGATTATAATCGGAAAAATTTGGTGCAAAGTATTCAGGAGAAAGGCATATTACCAACCCATTGACTGATTTTTTTTTTTATCTTGATTAAAAATGATTGAGGGGGCAACATCTAAACCAAGCCTGATGCTGTCAGTTTGGTTAGTCTGTTGACCCTATCAACAGAATCATACCTCACAATAAACAGGCTTTCTTTAGTTTACAATCATTATATGTGGTTGCACATTTCAGTTCACCAAATGTATAACAGGAAAGCATCTTCAACTTCATGTAATTATTTCTTTAGTCAATTATGTGGAAATAGTGTCATGGAAAAAAATCTTACTACAGTTCACGATGTTCACTTCAAACAACGGAATGAGGATAAATGTGATCTCTGTGACTTTGTCTATGGCATAGTTATTGATGCCATACAGTCTAGAGCAGGGGTCACCAACCTTTTTGAAACTGAGAGCTACTTCTTGGGTACCGATTAATGTGAAGTGCTACCAGTTTGATACACACTTCTGAAATAACAAATTTGCTAAATTTACGTTTAATTATATGTTATTATTAATAATTAATGATATTCAACTATACCTGTTCATCTATATTTTAATATTTTTATTTTCAAATTCACTTCAATGCAAGTGTGATTTAAAAAAGAATAGCAACATAAAAAAATGGATGCAGCTCACTGGTAAGTGGCGCTATGGTGAGCTATTTTTAGAAAAGGCCCGCGGGCGACTCATGTGGTCCTTGCGGGCACCATGTTGGTGACCCCTGGTCTAGAGTTTACTCAAAATGGTGCAAAAAACAAATAAACATCCATTGAGAGGATTTTCTGCAACAATAATCCCAATGCTGGCATGAAAGTTATCAGAACTCAACTATCTCACTGCTTTAAGGTGGACTACTATGCACAAGATCACATAATGTAAGACAAGGACTCTAGTATTACAGTAAGCGCAAACTCACCAAAACAAGGAGTTGAGGACAGTTGAGGGAAAAAATAGACAAAACGTTTTGGTGAGCCTGCACCCACTGTAGCTTTACTGCAGCCTCAATGCATTTTCTTTCTTGCAGTGGCTACCGGTTTGCTGGGCTGGAATATGGAACAGAGTGTCACTGTGGGAACCGGATCAGTGCTGCTCGGGCTCGAAGTGAGGACTGCAACCTGAACTGCAGGTCTGAAAGGGACTCATTGTGTGGAGGTGTGGCCAGGCTTTCAATCTATAAAGTGGATGAGGGGATTCCTGGCCACAGGGGATGTGAGTATTGAAAGTGCTTTTATACAGTAAACTGAAAACTTAAAAAATGTTTACATGCAATCTTATAATTATTTATCAGGAAAACAGGACATCAAGGCATTATAAAAATAACAAAATGCATCTATATATTAAAAGTTCATAAATTGAAAACCTAAAAACATTAAAAATTCTATATATAAAATGAGTATATATTCAAGATAATGTTATTTTTTGTTAGAGAAAACAGGTTCTTTTTTTTCAGCTGGTCAAGTAAAAAAAAATCATTTATTTTATACAATTATTTGTGCACTCTAATAAGGAATACCAATGAACCTGGAGTTGACTGAAATATATTTAACATGCTCATAAACATATGACTTATATACTATTATTAAATTGATTGTCTCTCATAAACACACACACACACACACACACACACACACACACACACACACACACACACACACACACACACTTGGGGTTTTCTCATCCAGTGTAGCAGTAAGATGCCTCTGGAATTTTAAACATGTCTGCTGGTACATTCATATTTTCCTAGTCAACTGAACATCTGAATGTATGTGTATATGTGGAATAGTGCAAATCTATTTTCTCTCTGTCGCTGTATCTCAAACATTTACAGACTTCTCTCTATGCAACCTTGTTTCCATTTAACACATTAAACACACATTAGTTGAGTATATATATAAAAAAAATATATAAATATATATAAATATATATAAAATATAGACTAAACACTACTAATACTATTCTATTAATATAGAATAAGTACAGATATGCCATTACTTGCAAATGCCTTTTGGACAAAATATGTAATTTCTGCCAAACATTTAGTGTGCTGTTTTAGATTTACTGTAGGGCATTGTGTTTCAGATAGTTTTAACTTCATCTGTAGCACAATTGAATAAATAATGAATGTTAAATGGGCAAATAAACAATTAGTATAACTTGCCAAACTGATCTAGCAATCTAGGCTACTTTAAGGTATTTCAAATATTTTAAAAAACGCAATAATATTTCTGGAAATATTACTTCAATCTTACTTCAAATGGTCCAAAGAGACATATTTTAAACACATTGCATTCAGGTACCCATTAGTGAACAGATGATATGATATGAATGGACATTCTGTGTCACCCAGATGAGGATGGGTTCCCTTTTTAGTTTGGTTCCTCTTAATGTTTCTTCCTCATACGATCTCACAGAGTTTGTCCTTGCGACTGTCATCACTGGCATGTTATAGAGACTGAACTTATCATTTCTTTCCTTCTGTAAAGCTTGGATCAATGTATAATGTTAAAAGTTCTATACACATCCAATTGAATTAAATTGAACTGAATGTCCTGTTAATGGGCGCATCATCAAAGAAAAGTTATGGAATTAAAGTATGTGCATACAGGTTTATATTAATATAATATCTTCTAAAAGTTAAATTCTTGTAGTCTGTGGAACCAGACACAACCAAATGTCGAAACACTATGAATAATATGTCTTAACACTATATATCAAATGTTTTCTCTTTACTTTTCATAGAACATAAATAACGGTGTAAATATACAGTGTACGTGAAAATGTTGTGCTAATAATTCTGTGTTTTAATGTTCTCTCTTTCTCTCAGACAGAAATGTCCACTATCATGGCTGCTTCCACACCCCAAAGAACATGAGTGCTGACTTTGTGCTCCATGCTGGCCATCAGAACATCACCTCACAGCTGTGTGTGGAGACGTGCACTGATCAGGTTGGCTCCCCCGTCCCTGAACTAGCATGCTGCAGCCTTGTAGTTCGCCTCCTTTGTACTTACTTCAAAAGAGGCCATCATCAATCAATAAGCCTTTGTGATTCGAGAGCCTCTTTTCGAGAGTCTTACGCAGAAATGAAGCTCTGAGATCTCGAGCCACTCACACAATAGCTTGTTTCTTTTTTTTTTCCAGAGAAGGCATAATGGAGCTTTAATGAGGAACAGATGAATAGAGAGTCATTAGTTTTGTATTTTGCTGCTACAGTCTAGATCATTGACATTATGATTGTAGGATGCAACCTTCTGACCCATTCAGGAGCTGCCTCTGGCTGTTAGAAGAGGACGAGACTGTCTCTGTGGCCACACCTCCACTTTCCTCCTAATGCAACAGAATGTAGACGAGCAGCTGTGTGAGGGGAAAAAAGCTCCACACTACACCTCTGTGGCCGATTACTTACAGGTGTACAGCACACCTGTGCTAGGTAACACACACACACACACACACACACAAGCACACAGAACCTGTGTTTACTAAGATTATATTAGATTATCATTTTTTTTAAAACTTGATCATTTTGAAATACTAAACTATACTTTTGTTAAACATTAATAAAACCTAAATTATATTATTTTCTATCCAGATGTAATTCATGCATGCTCCTAGTGTGTGACATTCAGGTTACTTAATCACAGTTGCTATTTGTTTATGAATATGCAATGCTTTATCATAAAATAATCTAACTACATCCTAATCCCTAGAACACCTATCAGGCATAACATTATGACATTAGAACATTATGACCGATGAAGTGAATAACACTGATTATCTCTTCATCATGGCACCTGTTAGTGGGTGGGAAATTATTAGGCAGCAAGGGAACATTTTGTCCTCAAAGTTGATGTGTCAAAAGCAGGAAAAAATGGGCAAGCGTAAAGATTTGAGCGAGTCCGAAAAAATAAAAAGTTTGACGGCCAGAGTGTGGGTCAGAGCATCTCCAGAACTGCAGCTCTTGTGGGATGTTCCCGGTCTGCAGTAGTCAGTATCTATCAAAGGTTTTGCCTGGTCAGTGTATATCACAGCATAAACTAAATCCTACCTGAAATCCCTTTTTATCACGATTTAGTTACATATTCACACAATATTAATAATATGGCATCACAAAACATACTACTCATAAATACACACACACACACACACACAACACACACACATAAACATCCAGTACAAGCTCATTATGCCTGTGTCGTCAGAGTCTCGATGTAGGGCGAGGATGTTTCTGCCAGAGAGCTCGCCCTCCCTCACTGCATTGTCTAGTTTTCCTGGAGCGGGTAACACTTGGCTGCGGCACCTCATCGAGCTTGCTACGGGTTACTACACAGGCAGCTATTACTTTGATGGCTCTTTGTACAACAAAGGTGAGACCCAATTATTTAATGTCATGTGATTAAATGAATATTTTAAGTCTTTTTTTCTTAATAATAAAATTCTTTTAATACAAAAAACACAATCTGCCCACATAATATTAATTATCCTAATTTGTTTTACTTGTAAATTCAGAATAAATTCTTGTCCCATTAATGATCTTTTTCTTATTTTGTTAGGCTTTAAGGGAGAGAAGGATTACTGGCAAAGCGGGAGAACCATCTGTGTAAAGATACACGAGAGTGGGCAGAGGGAGATCAAGAAGTTCGACTCAGCCATCCTGTTAATTCGGAACCCGTACCACTGCCTCGTGGCAGAGTTTAACCGCAAGAATGCAGGGCACCTGGGTTACGCAACAGACACACACTGGAAGAGTAACGGTAATCATGGACTAAGACATGTTTGAGCACTGGCATTGCAACAGTCAATTATGCTAATAGCTGGTATGGGCTATGGGTCATAGACTTTAAACATGATCAGAAGATATGCGTAGGGAATGCTGAAAATTAACAACAAAAATATCTGAAATCTACAAAGCTCTGAGAAGGCCATGAGAGTACTCTCATCAATGTGATGAGTTGGATGAAGTAAAATAATTTGTTGAAAATCCCTGGAACAAAATGAGAAAGAAAACGTGGACCATTTGAAGGATAAGATAACTGTGTTTAGCTATTTACTAAACATTGTCATTTTTTTGTATTAATTCAGAAAATCAACTCGCAAAATATGAGCATGGTAAAATATTCCACACATACATTATGATTTCATGACATTAATTCCATATCTCAGAGTTTCTTTAAGTTGTGCAGAGTTTGTGGATCAAGTATGTTATAAGTTGACAGTGGAAGTTCATCAAATTAAAAGATTACATAGAATTAATGACACAAAACTGTTTAATGTATCACTTCCAACCATTTATTAAACTGCTAACCTGTGAAAATAGAGACAATCTTGGAGATGCCAACCTCAGACAAAATTAATATGGAAATGGGACATTTCAGAAAACATGTATGTCCTCCACATTTGCATTGCAAAACTGATGTGAATCAGGAAACAGTTGCACACTGAGATTTTATGATGCATTAACTTTTGAACATCAAAACTAAGTCTGATTTTTGTTCTCAGAGTGGCCCGAGTTTGTAGAGACCTACTCCTCATGGTGGGTGTCTCATGCCCTGGCCTGGCTACAGTACTCCAGACGTCTTCTAGTAGTGCACTACGAGCAGCTCCTCACAGACCTCGTCCACCAGCTCAGACTCATGACGGCTTTCCTTAACGTCACCGTTCCTGAAGAACGGCTGCTGTGTGCCGAGAGAAACCGAGACGGCCACTTCAAACGCACAGGATCTCGACGCCTCACCTTCGACCCCTTCACAAAAGACATGAGGACTCATATAAATGGCTATATGCGGGAGGTGGACCGTGCTCTCAGGGACAGAAATCTGAGTGGCCTTCCACAAGAATTCATGCCCAGATAATGAACACTAATAAGTGATAACTAGTACATGAGGGCAATGGATTTCCCTCTACAGGACAGAAATAAGGGGATACATTAAAAAAAGTGCCTGGGAACTCAGCGTTCCAACACATCATGTGGCCTTCTGGTGGTTTATGCTCTTTTTTTTTTATGATCATCTACTTGAAAAAAACAGCAACTCAGTTTGTGGTTTGAACACATTAAATCCCACTGTTGAACTTAAAGTCCTTTGATTTAGCTCAATTACATTTTTTTTATAGTGCTTTTATTTATAGACATTGTCACAAAGAAGCTTTACAGCTTTGTATCCAGGCAAAGAAAAATGTCCTCAAAGGACTTGAGGAATAGACCAGGTTCAATAGAAACCTGTCCTTCTGGGTGATACCTGATATTAAGATTATAAATCTGATGTTTAGTATGTACAAATTTAGTATGTATAAATTATAAATAAAAGTCTTGGGATGAGCATAAGATAGTCTTCATGATTACAGCTACAGTTCTTGGGTACAAATCTTCAGTATCTTAAAATTTAATAGACACAATTTTATAGCAGTAACTTGGGTCACGATTTAGACAGTTTTCCTCTCATCCCAAATGTATCCAAGATGTTGTTTACAGAAATGTCAATTCTATTATAAGTGCATTGTCATGTCTGACTCATTTTCTGCTCACTTCAGTTTAAAGATGGTAGAAAATATATTTCCATATTTTTAAAGATAAATAAATTTAACTATTACAAAAACTTCACAATAACTAAAATATACTTTAAGATCACTTTTACATTACAAAAAAAAAAAAAAAAAACATTATATATATATATATATATATATATATATAGATATAGATATAGATATAGATATAGATATAGATATATCCTCACAGAATCCCCACTCTGTGAGGATTGAGTCAGGTTAATGTGACAAAAAATTAACTCATACATAATACTTGAATACATGTCCACAATACAGATGAATCTTATAAATGTGTATGTGCCTCAAACTGCTTTTTTACTGTTACATAGTACATATATTCAGTAACTAAATATAATAATTATTTAACACTGAGAAGGATAACCAACTTATACCATTTCACAGTAAACATTCAATTTGTAAGAATTTCATAATGTGATTGTTAAATTACTAAGTAATACTAGGAATATTTTATAGATTTAGACAAAAAGCTTGATAGTACATATAAAAGTAATTAGCTATTAGCTAAACTAATATTGTTTCTGTTCAAGAATAAGTCAAGTATACTTCTTTAGAAGTTGTGTTTATTTGACATTTGCTTCTTAAATCTGATGTAATATCAAATCAGCATGGTCTGAAGCAAGTTTTTGTGCTCAGTGATAACCTATGGCTGTATTCTGTCTCAGTTTGAGTGGCAGGCATTGTCTTCACAGACAGACTCGGTTTGGGTTAAGAACAGCATTTTGCAAATCCTGTCCTCCAAACTGCCACTTTAACCTCAATAAGCAGGGACTGATGCAGTCGGTTTCCTCTTACATCGCTGTCAGTGTGCTCATGCATATTCTATTCTATTATATTTCCACTTCAAGTATCAGGTGTTCTGAAGACATGAGCAAGTTGAACAAGTAAACATCAATTTATGATGGATTAGAACACTTCAACACAGTATGCTTGTCATCTTCTTCAGTGCAATGGCCAACAACATTACCAATACAGTCAAAGCTATTGCCTTAGAAATATATCTAGAAGTAAAAAAGTTTTAAATATGACATCTTTCACAGAGCCTGTAACATAGACCAAATGGACAAAAGTTTGTGGACACCTAACCATAAAATTCATATTTTTATTGATTATCATATTTCACATTTAATCGTAATTTACTGTTATAAAAAGCTCCACTCTTCTGGGAAGACATTTCACTAGATTTTGGAGTGTGCTTGTGGAGATTTGTGCTCATTCAGCCACAATGGTGTTCGTAAAATCAGCTACTGATTTAAGGTGTTCAGAGCTCTATAGCAGGCCACTCAAGATCTTCTTCTTTCGGCTTCTCCCATTAGGGGTCGCCACAGCGACTCATCTGTCTCCATACCCCCTTGTCCTCTACATCTCTTTCAAACCAACTACCAGCATGTCACCACATTCATCAACCTCCTACTTGGCCTTCCTCTTTTCATCCTTTGTGGTGGCTCCATCCTCAGCATTCTCAAGATATTCCTCTTAAAACCATGCAATCCAGATCTTCATGGAGTTTGCTTTGAGCACAGGGACATTGCGATGCTGGAACAGGTTTGGGTCTCCTACAACTCCTACTACATCCAAAGACTATACAATGTGTGCCTCCAACTTTATACTAATGGTTTGGGAAAGAAACACATATGTCTGAAAAAGCTGAGTGTCCAAACACCTTTGTTCGTATAATGTACACCTAGTTAAACACCACATCAACAAACAATAGGTCATCTTTATCTCCCTTATCTATAACATTTCCCTCTTTCTTATACTGTCAAATTGTTATTGTGAACATCACATAGTTTTCTTTCTTTTTTCCTCTTTTAATTTTTTTATCTAAACTTTCAAGGTTTTTTTTTTTCATTCATTTATCATTCTTATCCTTTTTTTCTAGCAGGTTTAATATTTCATAAAAATTGGGAGATGGAGGTTGGTTTATACAGTATAAATTTTTTTTTTATGTATTTATATTATAAAAGACAAAAACAAAAAAAAATATTAAAAAGCGTAACGTACAAGCACTCCACTTTATTGAACTCTGCTGGGGAAAAAACTGAATATTTTGTTTGCAGAATTCTCCATGGTGATAATGTCCCTTTTTGACGCAATGCCTGAATGACATATAGTATGAACTATTAAAGGAGTGTCTATATTTAAATGATCTGCATATGCATGACAGGTATGAACATTCAATATTTACTAAGCTCCCCTGCTAAAATCTGTGCACATTACATACACGTTTAATGAATCCCAATTTTTATTGTTCATTCAAAACAAAGTTGAAAAATCAGGACCCGGGGGTTGAATATAAACCAATCTCAGTAAACAGTGCCTAGTCCTATGACTGATCTGGTGCACATGCTGCCTGTGCTTGCACACACACACAGCTAAAATTATATGCTAAGCCTGCACCTAAGCAGGAACATGTTGTGTTGAACGAGCTGCCATCTGTTTTCCAGCTCCAGATTAGAGGTTGATTGGTTGCTCTAAAAATACCCAGGAGGTCAAACCGCAGTTGTTTGTTCTGCTTTATGGGTCCTGATGATAGTGTTTTCTTTTTCCAACACATTTAGATTGCAGTTTTATATGCCAGGGACACAGGGGATAAAATCTGTTGAGTGATGTTTTTGATCTGCTGCCAAAGAAGTGCGATTATCATATTAAGTGATTTTACTGCAACTTATTATCACCTTTAAAATCAACCTTATATCAATGTTGGTGTCAGGATTTAAAGTCCTGATAAATGAGCATTCATGTTAAAGGAATAAACAGCAGATTCTTATTCTGATCACATGTAACCTGCTACGGTAATTCAGGATAGTCTGAAGCAAGTCTGATTACAGATGCTTGGAACTGTTAAAATGCTAGTATAGGTGTTTGGTTTCATTACGCATGCTTGTTATTTATTTATTTATTTACATTTTTTTTGGGGGTGGGGGGGTGGAAACAGTAATGATTGTGATTTCAATTGTTTAATAATTCGGCAGATGTTTTGAAATTCACTTATGAGAGTGTGAAGAAAGTCTTTTATAAAATATATTTTTAGGTTTTTTCATACTTTGTGACAGCATCAAAACCTTGGGTTGTTTCTCTAAAGTTCAACTTAAACCTGTAATAACTGGATCCAGGTTCTTCTACATGTGTCTTTTCTTCAAAAGACCTAGTATTAGTCTGGTATTAATCATGTTATTATTTTAGAATAACAGTTACGCAGGCAGTACATACAATATCTACTTGAAATAGAAAAGGACTGCCCAAGCTTTATCCATTTTCTTCCTGAAGCTGGAATCATTGAACAGCTTTTTTGTGCTTAGTGAAATACACATTCACCAGGAGATAAAAGCATAATAACACTGGTACACCATATGCTTTTCACCACTCATTAAGCTTCTGTATTTGAAATGAAGGCTTTAATAGCATTGGCACACAGGTTCACCATATCAGTTCTGCCAAACAAGTCTATCCCACCATCCCAGGAGTCATAAATAGCTGAAATGCTGTCCACCTATTAAAACACACTCTATTTCCTTCAAACAATCATGGCTTTATTATTCTCGACTATAAACTCTCACATATAGGCTTTATTACTAATCTGTGCTTTAAATAATATTGCCCATGCATTTATAACACTTTGGCCAGAAGACTAAGCATAAAGCAGTTTATAATATTGCTGGGTTTTAAGACATCAGTATACTTCATGCAAAGATGTTGTTCCTCCAAAAAACTGTAAAATACATAATTGCGGAATGAAATGATATTAAGCCTTTGTCTTGTTTTTAAAATAGTAGCTGAGTAAAATTATGCAAAAATATTTTTACAGACAAACTGGAGTGCAGTTGATGTTCCAGTGAATCCCAAATGTGTTCAATAAGGTCAATGTCAGGACTCTGTGCAGGACATTAGAATGCTTCCACTCAAACCTTGCCATAATATTCAGGAACCTGGCTTTGTGCACAGAAAGACTGTCATGTTAAAACAGGTTTGGGACATTTGGTGCCACCTAGATGAGAATGGGTTCCCTTTTGATGCCATCTCAGGGAGTTTTTCGCTCATTAGGGACAAACTTACAATTAAAAGGAACAAACTTATAGGCACTAAACATATAACTTTATAGCCAAAGCTGCTTTGAAACAATGTCCATTGTTAAAAGTGCTATACAAATAAATATGAGTTCCATTTAATAGTTTTTCTTTTACTCCAAATTGTATATGCAACAGCACACAAAGTCATTATACACAAATATAAACTTTAAGGCAACAAATTGGAAAAGAAATGGATATGAGTGTGCTGGTCAGGTGTCCACATACATTTGGCAATAGAGTGTACTTCCAATAATTCACTAGATTGTACTTTTGCCACTTTGCATTGCAGTTTTCAATTCTCATACTATCGGTTTAAAAGTGCAAGAGCAAGTAGTACTGTGACATTAACAGAGAAATAATGTGAGCTGTATGACATCTTTATTTAATGGAGACCAGTTTGCTAATTAATATACACAAATTGTGTGCTAGCCTGACCTGCATTGTATCATTAAAACATTCCAAACATTACTTTCGGGCCATGAGGAATTATCTCAAGTCTTGATTAGATGAATCCTCATCCTTCCTGTCCTTCAGTGTCTCTGCATTTTAAAAGGGCATATATCACAAAAGATCCACCTCAAACACAAAGCTAATAAAAGTGTCTGTTTTGGTCTTTTTTTCACACAGAATCATCTCGCTGATGGTAAAAAACAACCGTGATAAAATGTCTGTCTCGATGGAGGTGTTAGTCATAAATATCAGTTCCTGCAAGATTAGTGTGTGTGTAAGAGCACAGCATTGTTGTTTCACTCATTTTTGTGAGGTTAAAGCTCTTTTTCTTAAAGCCCGTAATGGTTCTTTGGTAATTCTGCTGGAAAAAATTCTAAGGGGTCTGTATAAACCCCTAAAAACAAAATGGAGCCAAACAGACCGCACAACTAAGAGCACTCAGTAATCCCATGATCTCTTGAAGAAACTTTTTTTTCCTTCTTATGTATTGAATTATTCATTATACAATAAAGAGTCTATGTATTGCATTATATAGTACCTAGAACCTGTTCTAACCAGTTTTATTTTTCCCATGCTACCACAGTGATGTTCTTCAGATATCTGGACCCCAGAACTAGATTTACTCACTATAAAATGGACAGAAGAAAAGATAATTAAGACAGATTATGTGGAAATTGTGAACTAATGAACACTCCAAAAGCAGTATTAGAGGCCAAGTGAGTCACCTTCAAAGCCGATTGAGGTAAAAAATTAAAAAGCCCCCAATTAACACCCCCTGACATTTTGCAATCTCGTGTACAATGGATAAATAGGGGTCTGACTGAGACTGAATAATAACGCTTCGCCTGCTGCATGCAGCTGTATGGATGCTGCATGACAAAGGCATAAGAATTTTAAATTAAAAGCATATAAATTAATGATTATGTCTCTTTCACCTATAGAGGGTTTATTTTATCTATCTATAAAATAATAGCAGCAGTCAAGAGTTTACAAGCATCGTGGACTTCCGGTTGAGCATGTGAGTGAGAGGACGCACGTAAAGTGAGCTCCCGAGCATTTTATCGTTTAGCTGCATTTTTTCAGGCAACCCAAGTTATCTTTATGTACATGGAGGATTTTCATTAGCTAAATTTATACTGTATTCAATGTCCTTGGTTATTCAGTCTTTTGAAGGTTTTAATTTGAGTGTTGAATCACAAGGACGACATATTGTTGAGCTAGGTCAGCACCTGAATGCTTACAGTGACCACATTGTAGCGCTGGAGCAGGCGGTGCAAAAGCTAAACTCAGCTAATAAACAGCTCACAGATAAAGGGAAGGACTTGGAGTCCCGCTCACGACAAAGCAATCTCCGAATCATTGGCATTCCTGAGCGAGATGAAGGGAGCGATCTAGTTGCGTTTATGTCTCAGGATGTGCTGGGAACAGAAACCTTTCCATAGTTGGTTCTGCGGCTTCAGCTGATCACGAGAATTAAAGGCCCAGGGTGATGATCATGTGGTTCCACTACTTTTGCGACAAGGAAAAAGTTGTTCGACACGGAAATTGGAACCAACATTTTTATCAGGGCTGCAAAGTCTTCATCTTTCCTGACTTTAACTCCAGCGTCGATAAGAGAAGGCAGGGGTTCAAAGTCATGAGGAAAAGCTTTCTCTCAAAGATTTCCTGCCCATCTTGTGATAGATCTTGGCGATGATGAGATTCAATTCGACTGTCCTCAAGAAGCAAAACGTTGGTTCAACGAAAGGTATCCTGCGTCTAAACCAAGTGGTTTCTGTTTTCAAGTAGAGTTATTGATGCATCACATGTGTTCCACTCCAACTTATATTCCAGGTCTAGGGGGGTTGCTTAATAAGCAAGACTGCCATTTTCTGTTGAAAAAGTTACTGCTGGTGTCAATGGTAGATATGTGATTGTGGAAAGGAATATTTCACAAACACCAGTAATATTGGTAAACGTTTATGCTCCAAACTTTGATAATGCTCAAAACTTACTGTCAAGGGTCCCTGCTCTAAACACATATCTTGATATTCGGGGGAGATCTAAGAGAAATGTAGTACTGGTATGAAGTCTCCCTCTTCTATGTCAAAGATATTCTCTGAGTTTATGGTTCAGAAAAGCTATATTGATCTGTGGGGACATCTTAAACCTACAGCGAATAAATATTAATTTGTATAAACAGTTCTTTAATTCCCCTCGTTGTAGATTCAGAATATTTGCCCATTGCTGATCACGCAAAAAATTTACATTCTTTTATTTTCGCATTACATCTCTCGTTTACAATGGAGGTTCAACTCTTTTACTCAACTTTTATCTGATCAAATCAAATCAAATCAAATTTTATTTGTCACAAACACATACATACAGGGTACGACATGCAGTGAAATGCTTTTGACGACGGTCCGGCATGAGGGAATAAAATAGGGTAAAAAAGGAGAATAAAAAATATAAATATAATAACAAAATTTAAAGAAAAATATAATAGAAAGAAGGCAGATAAATAAGATGTAGAGATATATAAATATATATAAATATATATGTATATATACGTACATATACATATACACATATATACACATACATATACATATATATACACATACACTGAAAATGTACACAGAAAATGTTTATGGCAGTGTGCAGTTAGCCAGTAAACAACAGTAAACAAGTTATGATTGACCATGAGTGTCCGTGTGCAGTAAGGTGTGGTGTAAAGTGTCCGTGTGCAGTGAGGTGTGGTGTAAAGTGTCCTTGTGCGGGATGGTGTGGTATAAGAAAAGAGAATATAAAAAATATGAAATAAATATGAAAAGAAAAGAAAAGAAAAGAAAATATGAAAAGAGATGGAATGTAAAGTGCACTGTGCTGTGCAAGTCCAGTGTATAATGTGCCGTAGCACGAAAAGTGTGGTTGTGCAGGGGAAAAATGGTGATGATGGAGAGAGTGGGCCAGTTTTTAGATCCTGGGTGTTTCCTGGTTTAAACTCCGAATGGCCTGCGGGAAGAAGCTCCTCCTCATTCTCTCTGTGTTCGCCTTCAGGAGCGGAAGCGTTTCCCAACGCAACAGAGAAAAGAGTCCATTGTTGGGATGGCTGAGGTCCTTCACAATTTTCCTGGCTCTGGTCCTGCACCGTGTGCTGTAGATGTCCTGCAGGTCAGGGAGCTCGGTGTGGATGGTACGTTCGGCTGAACGCACCACCCTCTGGAGGGCTCGTCTGTCCTGCATGGTGCTGTTCCCGAACCAGGAAGTGATGCTACCCGTCAGAACGCTCTCGATGGTGCAGGTGTAAAAAGTCTTAAGCACCTGAGAGGGTAGTTTAAAGTCCCTTAAGCGTCTCAGATGGTACAGACGCTGCCGGGCCTTCTTCACCAGGGTGTTGATGTGACAGGACCAAGACAGGTCCTGTGTGATGTGAACACCCAGGTACCGGAAACTGTCCACTCTTTCCACTGGAGTCCCGCAGATGTTTAGCGGTTGGTATGACCGCTCCTGCTTCGTGCTGAAGTCCACGATCAACTCCTTAGTCTTGCTGACGTTCAGGAGAAGGTTGTTCTCCTGGCACCATCTCTCCAGGTTTTTAACTTCCTGTAGGTAGGCCGCCTCGCCGTTGTTGGAGATCAGGCCCACCACAACGGTGTCGCCAGCAAACTTGATGATGGTTGTGGAGTTGGAAGTGGCCACACAGTCATGTGTGTACAGTGAGTACAGCAGGGGGCTCAGAACACAACCCTGGGGAGCTCCAGTGCTGAGGGTGAGGGTGGATGAGGTGTGTTTTCCCACCCGTACAGCTTGTGGTCTGTCCGTCAGAAAGTTCGAGATCCATTGACACAGCGGCAGGCTGAGTCCCAGGACCTCCAACTTAGAGGTGAGTGTGGAGGGAATTATGGTGTTGAATGCTGAACTGTAGTCCACGAACAACATCTTTGTGTAATTCCCATTTCTTTGGTCCAGGTGGCTGTTTGTAGTGTGGAGAAGATGTGCAATTGCGTCCTCAGTCGAACGGTTCTGACGGTACGCAAACTGTAATGGGTCCAGTGTGTCTGGTAGTGATGCAGTGATGAAGTCTCTGACCAGTCTCTCAAAGCACTTCATCACTACTGAGGTCAGAGCTACAGGGCGGTAGTCATTGAGGCATTGATGCAGTATTTGCAGTGAGTATATATATATATATATATATATATATATATATATATATATATATATATATATATATATATATATATATATATAGCTACCTCAATAGATGATTTTCTCCTTACTAAACAGTCAGACTCAATCTCTTATTCTTTACTTTGGAACACTCTTAAAGCCATTTTAAGAGGTTAGATAATCTCTTATTCTGCTTCTATTAACAAGAAACCGAAAAATAGAAAAAAGAGATATTAGATAATTTTCGAGCCCTTTATGGCCAATATGCTCTTAATCCGACCCCTGAATTAAACAAACAAAGGCTTAATTTGCAGGCAATTGCGTAGTCGAGCGGCTTTGCGCTCTATCACTCAGATTGCAGAGACTAGTGGTACCTTAACCTCAGATCCTTTAGAAATTAATGCAATCTTAAAAAATTTTCATTCCTCCTTATACACAGCTGAAGCTCCTGGTATATCAGATAAGATTAACCAATTTCTTAGAGGTATTACATTTCCCAAAGTTGACCCTTCATTAGCATCTAAACTTGACAGCCCACTTGCCTTAGATGAGATCATTGAATAAATAAATTAATTGCAATTAAAGAAATCGCCAGGCCTGGATGGGTTTCCTTCTGAATTTTATAAGTAATGTAATGTTAAATTAGCCCCATTACTTTTGGAAACGTTTGAGGAATCCTTAAAGATCGGTACAAAAGAGCAAACTGGATTTATAAAGACGCAACATTCCTTTTGCAACATTTGTACTCTTTTTAATATTATATATTTGAAGCAAAGTAGTAGCTCCCCAGAGGTGGTAATTTCCTTAGATGCTGAAAAGGCGTTTGAATGGATAGAGTGGGAACATCTTTTTAGAGTGTTGAGGGAGTTTGGCTTTGGGGATGGATTAACATCTTGGATTTGCTTATTATATGTCAAACCTCATGGTTCCATATATACCAACAATGTTAAATCCGATTATTTTACCTTGACGTGTGTTACATGCCAGGGATGTCTTCTCTCTCCCTTACTTTTTGCAATAGCCATTGAGCTGCTTTCAATAACACTTAGAACCCTTCTTGTATTTCAGGGTATACTCTGTGAAGGAATTGAGTACAAACTAGCCTTATATGCTGATGATTTGTTATGTTACTGATTATGTTACCCGGTTACATCTATCCTCGTAAAAACGTGTCTGCTTAATGATTTTGGCACATTTTCTAGATATAAACTGAACCTGCAAAAAAGTGACATTAAACTGATAAACTTTTTTTTTGAGGGTTCAAAATTCAAATATCTTGGAGTAAATGTTACTCGTTCCTACTCTGGATTAATGGTGGCGAACTTCATGCCCTTAATTGCATACATGAATTCAGCTTTTCAAAAATGAGCTGCTTTACCATTGTCTCCACTTGGTAGAATAAATACAGTTAAAATGAATATTCTTCCAACATTTTTGTTCCTGTTACAGTCTATTCCTTTGTTTTTACTTAAATCATTCTTTAAAGATATTGACCAGCTAATTTTGTTATTATAAATTTACCAAATACTTCAAAAATGCAGACTAAGAGGGGCCTGGCATTACCTAACCTTATGCATTAATATTGCGCAGCTAAAATTCATAATATTCATATTTATAAGTCATGTATTTCAACAGCCCTCTCTGCTATGGTGTGCTATTTGCATCTTTGCTTGCAAAAAAAATGAAAAGTTTACAAGCACTGATAATTGACTCAAAGCCTCTATTAAAAGCAAATGCGCATCAGTTAACATCCCAATTATTCTTTAAATGGTCATCATTAAAATAAATAAATAAATAAATAAATAAATAAATAAATGCTACACTTATCCAGTTCAAGTAATCAAAATAGGTCCATCTACAGCTGTCAATAACAGACATGATGGAAAAAATGGAAAGTAATTTTTTTTTTTATTATTATGGTTTAATGAAAACATAAAAAGAAAAAAATAATTATGCCAAATGGGCTGAACACTGAAAATCAATATCTGTGCGTATCAGCCTTGTTATTCCTGCCATATAAATATATGTATAAATTGCACTGCTCTTCATTCATTCAGCTACTAATGCGCTTAGACATTACATCAGTGCAGATCCATCATTCACAGCTAATACAGCTAATAAATAGTAGTATTTTATGGAATGAAAGTAAAACCACAAAAGCTCAAAGGCTGACAGGTACATTTAGACTGGGATTGAGATATGGGAAAAATGGTTAAGCTGAATGACAAAACTCTAGATCAGGTTTGCATGTGGATTTTATTTTATTGCTCCGATTTTAAACTTTGTAGGTTAAGCTTTAAACTGACTATTAGATTTAATTGAAAGCGATTGTTTTATTAGAAGTAGATACTAGATTGTTACTCATCACACTCAGGATAGCGTATTCAGTTTGATTTATTATGAAGTACAACATAAAAAAAATTCCTCCTTGGGAATTTTATGATTTTTTTGACACTGTGTTAATATTAAGAGGGCCTCACACTTGTTTCTATTATCACATAGTCCTTAAGTGTCTGTGTAACGTTTAAATATGGCTTAAACAAGGTGAGTACGTACTATACATGACTTCCTGTCTGGGTTAACTGTCCTGTAGTATTGGTCCTGTTTTCTTATATAGTATGGAATGTAGACCCTATAGAGCTTGAATATATATGAATTTATATGGCTAACACATCTCTGATTTTCCTTCTCTTATTCCTATCAGATAAAGAAAGGTTTTAGCTTAGGCTCTGTCCAGTGTGTCTAAAGAGCTGCCTGTTTTCTTAATAAAACCTAAGAATGTATGCACCATACTGTTTGTTCCCTGATATCAGCCGGACACCACGTGCATTGTAGATCATGTTGGAGATCTCTCCTAAACCTCTTTAAGATCTAATTTTAGTTTGGTCATGATAAAAATCTAGCACTGCTTACCTAAGTAAAGCAGATTCAAGAATTTATAGGATTTGATCAACCTCAAAAGATGGTTCTTGACAATCAAACACAGCGGAGACATCAGGGTGCATTATTTACAGGTGCAGTTTATAAAATAGCCAAGGAACTCATCTGAAATGACCAATTATACCATAAAACCGTACACTTAAACCTCACCTTACCTAGCATTTTATCTCTATAGCACTTATAACAATAGACATTTTCCCAAAGCAGCTTTTCAAAATTAAATAATTACAAATATACATTTTAAATTGATGAATTCGTCCCTATAAGTTTATCTGTAATGAGCAAGCAGGGGACAACAGTGGAAAGGAAAACTCACTTAGATGGTAAGAAACATTAGAGGAACCAGACTCAATAGGAAAACACTCCTCATGTAGGTGCCACCTAATGTCCATTCATTATAGTTTTATTATTGTCCCCTAATAGACACTTAAATGCAAAACTGTTTGTGGCAATTGCAGCCCTAAGCCATTGCAGCAGACTGTGTACATTAATTACTGTCAAAATCCATCCTCGTGGTTCCGAGATTCATCCCTACAATAACTTCATTGATCTTTAGACTTTTAATGAGGAACCATCCTCAGATGCAGTGAGTGGTCTCTGGAACCAGAGGTAGGGCTTCAGAATCAATCATGCAGGTCCTGAAAGAATAAAGGGACAGGATCACTGGTACCTCAGAAGCACTCTCTCCACAGTGTGAGAGAGGAGTAAAGTAGGAGAGGCAAAAGAAAGAAAAAGACAAACATGGATTATTATTAGGGGTGTAACGTACACATATTTAAACCAAAATCTATTAGGACAGTGCTTTTGTACCGAATTTTTGTCCAGAACATTGTTAAAATCTGAGTTCCTCAGGAACTTATTAAGTGGCAGACCGCAAATTTGTTTATTCTCTTTTATTATTGAACTTGAAAATATACAACAATGCTGGGGTATAGCATTTTGTACTGAGCATGCATGAAAGCGTTAAAGAATCCATAGCCCCTAACTAGGAAGTGGCTAGCAGCTAACGCTAGCCCTATGGATTCTTTAGCATTTCATGTCCAGCTTCAAAAGAAGAAAATCCTGAAAATTCTGCATATCGAGGGAGTGAATGAATGAAGGATGGAAGGAAGGAATGAAGACATTTGTTAAAGTATGCTGTAATAATTAGTACAGTTAAGTAGATTAAAAAAACATGTATTTTAAATAACACACACACACACACACACACACACACACACACACACACACACACTTACACGTGGGGTCTAACAAATGTAAATTATATAATTACATTTTTCCCTTTATCATATCATTATCATTAATATGGATGATGATTTATTCTATACATTTTTTATTAAATGTTACGAAATATTATTTTATATATTATTTACCCAAGCAAGTATTTTATTTAAAATTATTAAAAAAAAAATTTAAATGTTCAAATATTGATCACAAATGTTAATAATAATAAACTGCGTCTCTCTGACCATACCAAAATTACCTAAATTGAACCGAACCGTGACTTAAAAAACGATGTTTAAAATGCAAGTATGGACTCCAGCAAGACTATCTATGACAGTGTAACTAAAAGGGAGAGCCAGAAGGTAGCATAGACAGGAGGGAGCTCTGGGATATAAGATGGCTTGCCACAGTATCATCTACAAACTTGAGTGACATATGAGAGTAGGGGAAAAACTGTACTTAAACATCAAAACACTATATAACCATGATCCCTCCAGATCTGCGCCTTTACCTAAGAGAAACCTATTCACAAAAGACTTGAATAAATAAATATGTTTTCAATCTAGATTTAAACACTGAAGCTGTGTCTGAGTCCCAAGGAATGTGATAACCATCTGTCTGAATAAAAGCAATTTAATTAGCTAAGGGGTCACAGAGATAATGAAACTTTAAAAATCCATTAAACAAAGGCAAAGTCATTTGCAAGGACACAGCAGTCTGTCGGACTATTCTTGTAGGAATCGGCTCTGTAACTGAATGCTAGCTGACTCGGCATAATCAGAGATTTAATGGGATCCTTGGCTTTTAGCAAGCAAAATGATTAAAAATGGGGAGAGGGAGAGGGAGAGAGAGGGAGAGGGAGAGGAGAGAGAGAGAGAGAGAGAGAGAGAGAGAGAGAGAGAGAGAGATTGAGCAGGGTAATACATTTGTGTCTTAATACATATTTATGTCTTTGGTGGAGACTTGCACCTTGAATCCTAAGCAAAGATCATGCCTTACTGCTCGCTGAACTGAAGTGCTCTCCTTTGCAACTCTTCTTTACACACAATTTACAATGCACATTTTAATGACCATGCCCTCTGACATTACTTTACCCATTTAGATTAGCCTTCACGCTTTCTGTCACCATTTAGATGTTATAAGATTTTAAAGCGTTGTATTTGTTTGGTTTGAGATAGTTTGATTTGTTTCAAAAAACACAATTTGCAGTCTGCTTCAATTTATTTGTCATCGTGAAAAACGTCCACGTCGCTGTCACTAGATCTGACTCATGTTACGTAGCGGACACACCCAATGTTAGTTTTGGTGCATCGCTAATTAGCTTTATTTAGTCCTACCTACCAGCCAGACTGCTCAAATAACTAAACTCTTGCTGGGTCATAACTGTCATAAAGTGTGTCATTTAACTGAATCTCAGCAAATTGTAAACACAAATTAAATAAAATGAAAAGTCCGTTAAGTTTCAGAAGGACATAAAATCCTCCACAGCACAGAATTATCAGTCATATGGCCTGGCAGAAATTGGCTATAAAGATGGCGTTTCAATGGAGGACCCTAGGATTTGGCAGAACTTTCCTTTAGGCACAAGAGAAAAAAATTAACTGCCGATAAAAGCGTTTCAGAATAAAACGATCTATCTGACTGTCCGAGTAAAAGATGACCTATTTTTAAGCATCACAACATAGTTTATATCAGTTCCATATCATTAAATGTGCAGTATGCTGTTTCATTGCATGCAATTTTGACTGAAAGAGGACGAACAAATGGGTAGTCTGGAAACATTCTCACAGCAGGAACACGCTACTGGGGATAACTCATAACATTGGCACGACTGCTGGTGTATCGAGATGACACTTAGGGACATCAAGTATATCAACAACAGCTTTTGCCTGAGACTGGGAAGCACTGAACTGTACATTGAGAACAAAGGAAAACTCAACTTTCATTGCAAATAGTGGCACATATCTATTTTTCTTCTTCCTCTCTCTCTCCTCATAAAAAGGAGAATTAAGCATGTGGATGTTTTTGCTTACACTCTTTGATTAATAGTTACAAAACATACCATGATATACAGTAAGAAAATATTTTCTAAAACAAAGCATGCCCATAGCTATCTGCATTTTTCTTCAGGGTAAATATGTTTGTAATGTAGAGTAATGTCTGTAGGCCAGGATCTCATCATCACAAGAACCATTACATGGCTGCAAAATGTGTTTTATTTATTTAGCACTCCTTGGATTGTTTTTCCATTGATTCAATTCCTTTGGTTTTTCAATCAAATACAGCTGACAGTATACACAAGCTTTTTTTTCAGAGCAGAGCCTGACAACTTGTCTACACACATGTCAAACTGTCTGCTGTGTTCCTCTGTCAGGACACACACCGCAGCAGGGCATTGATCACAATGACAGCTGTGTGTCCCCTCCATCCAAATAACACACACACACACACACACACACACACACACACACACACACACACACACACACAGTTCCCATTGGAGACAGTCATCACAAGAAGTAGAAACTTGTCTACAACACTTCTCCCATTAACCACCATCTCCTTTGATACCAGAGTGGATGAGATGCATGAAGAATCATGTCTTAATTTAAAAACATATTGAATTTCTTACTTAAATGTTTACTGATGTGCCAGAAATGCTGCATAGCTGCAGGTTATTTGTCTAAACCGACCTAATTCTTACAGGTGTCCCAGCTTTTGCTAATTACTTACAAACCTTCTGTTTGTATTAAAGCAAGTATTAAACATACTGTGTTTGTTCTCTTGAGCAGTGGCGCGCAGTCAGCAAAGCATCTTTGTTGGCCTAAACACTATGAGAAGCATTGACCTACATTTACAACCTAAATTCTAATATTTGTTCCATGAAATTTTATACATTTATTTCCAACTGTTTATTGTCTTTATTTTGTAACATTTCTTTTTGGTTGCACTGCTTCCAGTACGAGTATGTTAGATTTTTTGTCCAATCAGATTTCAGCCTCTATGTGCTGCCATGTCAATCTACTGTTATCTGCCCAGGGCCTTCAAAGTCTGTACTGCTGGCCCTTTTACCATAAAGAATATTACCAATTGGTTTGTTTCTTTAACCAATCAAAATTTCATATTCACCTCACAGGGCAGCTAGCTGGCCCAGAATAGCGTCTGCATTTTTCCGTCCTCTGATTGGTTGGTCAGAGGGAAACTGTTACAACCAAGTTTGACCAAGAGTGTAGCGCTCTGCACACATTAATACATCTAAGAAAGACTTTTTTATGCCTATGGAGGAAGAGAAATTGATTTGGTCTCAGACCTACTTAAAAATCAATTTTGAAGAAAAGCTAGACATCGTGAGGAGAGGTCGGCCAAACCTGAAGCTAGTTAGCATGTCTCAGCCTGGGAAAGGTTCTTCACTTCCAGATCAGTGAATACGAGCGGTATCACTGGCTTACAGCCTCTGAGGAGCAGTGCAAATTATGAGTTTTTATCTCTGGTGAATAGGTTGTATTTTATTTAATTTTTAAATGTTTTTCTCATGTTATTAAACAAATGTTGATTCTGAACTGCTCCAGATGATGTAGGTGTCACAGTTGCGGTTGTAGTGTAGAGGTTTGGAGCTTGCTTTAGTAAAATGTTATTCACCCTCTATATGTGAAATGCCTCTCTCTCTGTAATACCACACGTTGTTATACTGCGTTTTTGTATAGTATTGATGGTTTCTATAATTGCGACGTGATAGTGGTGGTATTGAGAGGTGGATTAAGTCGGGTAAGTCCCCACTGAAGGCCCAGGTACCAAATGTTTGGCCCACCACTGCTCTTAAGCACTTTTTGAACAAAACCAGTAGCAGGCAGTAGTAAATTCCCTCATAATTAGAGGTCGACAGGTTTGTCGATTTTGTCGGTTAATTGACACCGATAGTTGATTGCTGGAACTATCAGCTATTGGCAAAAATCCATATCAATAGTTTTTTCCGGGTTGCTGTTTGCTTTTCCCTCATTATTTATTAATAAAATTTAAATATTGAATTTACTGCATTTTCATGATATAGTACTGTTTTTCTATTTATTTATTTTTGTAATAAAGTTTGGTACTACTCTATATGGAGCATTATGTTTTTTTGTTTTTTTTATCCCATAATTAATCAGTTCTCAGCAAGTACGATCCTGAGTACGAAACTACGAACTTTCGGTATCGGTAAAATCCATCGGTCGAGCTCTACTCATAATGGTTAGATAAAGGCAATTAACAAAGGAAAACAGAAATACCATAGAAACCCTAGGAAGTGCATGTCCTTCCTTCAAAAAAATTTGCAAAGAAAGCCAAGTTGTTGACTCACAGTACAACAGCTTTAAGCACAGTGGACTACTGAAGTCTGGAAGAAATTTGAAATTTTTAGTTCATCACGCAGGGTTTTGTACACCTTCAAGTAAGAGAAAGAATGTGTGGCACCAACTACCAAACATAGAATAGAAAGCATGATGGTCTAGGGCTCTTTTGCTTGACCGAGAGTTATGTCAGAGTACACTGAGCAGAGATGGAAAGTAATGAAGTACAAATACTTTGTTACTCTACCTCACTATTCATTTTTTGGACAACTCTTTACTTTCACTCATTAGATTTTTCAAAACAAATTATCTAGACTTACATTTTTAAACCAGCCTCGTTACTTTAGTTTGAATCTATTTGGTGACGTGATCAATATTTTTTCTTCTCACTGTGCAATGTTTTTAGCCTATCAACCAAATTCTTGTCATTGCGTGGCTTTTTCAACCTACCACTGGTGTATCATTTCCTTGCTATCATGCACCACAGATGTAGGCTAGACTATTAAGATAACAACAAGTAGGGCAAAAGGCAGCAAGAAGTCTGGGGTTAACGTGGATGAGACAGAGGGAGTCAGCGATGTAAGCATGACTGAGAACAGACACATTCCTGATCACCTGATCATCATCATCTTTTCTCTACTTGTGTGTCTATATGGTGGTTGTTCAGCCTGGATACATTCATTATGTAACAAAATTAGAAATTCTTTTGTATTAATATATTAATATGATGTGAGGTCCAGTTACCAACGTGACACTAAAATAATGACCATACATAATTATTTCTCAGTCTCTTCAGTAGAATACAACCAGAAGATACAGAAGATTTGTACGCAGTATAAAAACAGTTTCTATAGAATAAAGTGGTGAATATTTAGTGTGAACTGTTACATCAGGATTGTATAAGATATGCTTGAACATTAGATACACATGTTGTATTAGTTTAATTCAAAGGAACTAATAAGCTAATAAGACCAACATTTAATTACATAATTTCATTGAAAATGCCAAAGACCACAGAATGTGACAGACAAAATAATATTTGTGTATCAGCAAGGCCACTCTGAAAGAGAAATTACAGTTTTTAACAGCATGTTAGGTTTTATCCATTTATGGGTAAAAGACAGTCAGTGCTATGGAATGGAATGAATAAAAGCCTCTTGACTTGACTTGATGTCCAGAAAACAATTATAACAGATTTTTTCTGATTTTTATAAATCATGAAAGCAAGCTAAAACTCCTACATATCTGCAGCATTAGCCAGTACAGAGGTACTGGTTTTGAAAGCCAAGCTAACACACACACACACACATACACATACACAGTATCTGAACATAACCTGGCTACACAACACCCACATAGCAGGGTTTATTTAATCTGAGTGTGACTCATTATGTTGTTTTATGAATTTTTTAATTTTAGTTAACATTTTTTTCATCCTCAGTCTCTCTTTGCTTTCTGAAATCAAGAAATCACACACACACACACACACACACACACACACACACACACACACACACACACACACACATGCAAATGTGAAACTAGCAGCTGTGTGATTTAACACACAGCACTTATACATATATGACCGCATGATCATTTGAGACAGAAAAGTCATGTTGCACTCAGTGAATCATTAGTTGTTGTGTTTCTAAAGGACACTCTCTAAACTGCACGCTTGAAAACGACGTTAAATCAGTGAGTTGTCTACCAATTTGTGTTGCCATGCAACTGAAGTCATAATCACCTTCTTTAATTCTCGCTCTGGGCCTCTCTTATTCCTCACTTGTAGAAATACATCTGATTATGCAAGGATGGAAAATATCTCCTGCACTCGGCTGGGCTCATTGTCTTAGTGAGATGAAACACTCCGGGGAAAAACATACTTATGTTTTCTGTCAGCTAGAAAGCAGTCGACTCACATAAATATGAGAAAACAGGCACTGATGCTGTCATGTTCCTCAGCATGATGCACTTTTGCAAATACAGTATGTCTATTTCTTCTTTCGGTCGACTGACCTAATGTCACGCTTTTTTTTCAGATAGCGTTGTGATAAAAAATAAAAATAATAACCTCGCATTTTACATAATGGTACAACAAACCCATCGGGTCTCATTGTGATTGTCGCAACCAATATCTTAGGCTCGTCAAGCAGACGAGCCGTAAAGAGGAAACGACCCCAAGCCTCGCACAGCATATGGTGACGCCTACAAACATGAAGAGCATCTGATCGTTAAATGTGTATCACCAATCATGCTTTAGTTTTGTATTTCCAAAAAGGTGACCATCAGAAAGAAAAACCTGTAAAAGAAAAAAAAAAACGTGTTTAAACACATTTTTTTAAAATATCATAGTAAAATATCATCATTTTTTACAGACAGATGTTTTCACAAGCTCTCTAAATCATCTTCTAGCCACAGATCCTGCATTCTAAGATAGTCAACTAGCTAATCTAGCAAATAATATTTTACATATTATGAAAGTCAATTATGAATGTTATGCCATTGTAATATTTTCAGTTTATTTTGGATTAGCAAAACCTTTAATGTACTGCTTTATGTGCTAACATTCACACAGTAAATTACACTAAATAGACAAAAGTTTGTGGACTCGATCCTAAGATTAGTATGTCATTTTTGAACATCCAATTCCACATTTGCAGTTATAATAACCTCCACTCTCCTGAGAAGGTGTTGCACAAGATTTTGGAAAGAGATCATGGAGATTTGTGTTCATTCAGCCACGAGGATGTTAGTAAAATCAGTTACCGATGTAGGGTGAGGAGGTCTGAGGTGAAGTCCGTCTTATAAGTCATCCCATAAGTGTCCGAAAGGGTTGAGGTCAGAGCTCTATAGCAGGCCACTCAAGATCTTCCACTCCAACCCATGTAAACTATATTTTCATGGAGCTCACTTTGTGTACAGGACCATTGTAATGATGTATCCATTGTCGATATATAAAGCGTACCAGCCCATGAAAATAATTAACAACAGGATGGTGTGATGAAGAAGACAATCTGCTTAAAATTGTGTGATGAAACAAGTTCCCATTATCACTTACAGCATCTATAAACACTTATTCCCTAACCAGTCTTACACTTTCTCTCTCTCTCTTTCTACCTCTCAAACTTCTCAGCCTGCTACAACAACAACAAAAAAATCCACCATTTTTTACACAAAGCCGGCAAAGGAAATAGGAGCTTTATTGGGAAGGCGGAAGGTAGTGATGAAGATGGAATCCATATCATATTCATTAAACCTAGATCATTACTTTTGATCATTTTCAGGAGATGAATAAAAATGTGTGTGCATGTGTGTGAGGCAGAGGCCATCAGATGCAGACTAAGGAAAAAATGATTGGTCTATAAATCCCAGCTTCTGGAAAATAAAAACAGAAGTTGCGTTTTTTTCTCAGAGAGCTGAAAACGAATCCAAAATTACAAAATGCTAAATCTCTAACAGCAATAACATATATTTCCTCATGTGATGCCATATGAGTTTTTCCATGTGATTATGTGAGGAATAATATGTGAAGGTGTATTTCACCAGCACTGGTTTGCCCTGAATATAAAAATAAAAAATAATAAATAAGTATATTGCGCATCATGTGAACAAAAATTATTCAGTGAAGAAAAATTACTTGGGCAAAATAAAGATCACCGACATGTGAAATGAAAATTTTATAAGAAATGAAAATGGTAAAAAGGAAAATAAATCATTGACGTGAAAAGAATCACTGAATATGAATATAATTTATCTTTCTAATGATCACATCAAAACAATACAATCACATGCGGTTCAGATGAAATAAAAAACATCCATGAGCCGAAGTGTGAAAAATGAACATGAATCAACAAGAAACAAGCAAAATGGTAAAAAGCTCAGGTGTTAAGGCTCTGGTTTAGGGACCAGAAGCGATTGGCGGGGATTCAAATCCCAGTATTGCCATTTATGGGCCCTTGAGCAAGGCCCTTAACCCTCTGCACTCCAGTGGTGATGTATTATTACTGACCCCAGTTTTCTAACATCAGTGGGATATGTAAAGGAAGAATTTCACTTTGCGGTAAAGTATGATAAAGTAAAAAGCCATATCATATGCATTATAAGTGAAAAATGAACTTGCAAGGAACAAGGTGTGAAACCTAACACGTGTCTACAAACCCCACGTGTCAAGTGTATATGCATAAGTCCATGCCTTTCTCTCTCACCCACACACACACACACACACACACACACGTTCCTCCTTATGTTCCTCCATCTGGTTCTGCTTTAATTACGGAATGTAATGACGTTTGGACTCCGGCTTTGCATTAGTCATTAAATAGCCGGTATGGAGGCCCGCAGCATCACCGCTCCCGCATGCACCCTGCTCCATCTTCATCACCACCACCGACAGCAGCGCATTCATCTGCGCCTGCGCCAATCACACGCCAATCACTTCCTATTAGTACAGCATTTCTCCAAGTGAAGGACGACGCAGCAGCTCAGCGGATCCGCTCACAGAACCCGTGTCTCCAGAGACAGATCGCACAGCATCAGATCTCAGGAAGATGTGTGATGAAACGCTGAAAGGTTCACCCCTACTGAATCTCATACAATTGGCTTTGCTATTTCATCAGCAAATATCCTTCAGTAACGACTTTGAAACATTAACTAATTGAAACATTTATTTTCATATTATTTAAGGATTATAATGTTATAATTGAAACCCATTAGGTAAAATTCTTGCTCTATTTTCAGATCAGAACTAAATGGAATAAGGAACTGAATAAAAAGATTATTACAAGGCAAAAAAAACCTCATGAAAGTTTTTTCAAAAGGTAGAAACAGAAACCCGAGTTGAAGCTAAATTGATGGTATGGAATACATCAAGAGTAGATTTATTAAATTGGTTTATAAAATAAATTATTTCTTTAAAAAACAGCCAGGTTCTTAAGAGCTGTTAAAAAAAAAACACAAGTTGGTGCTGCCCTCTACTGGTTCAAGTAATAATAAATAAAATTATATATTTTTAAAACTCTATTAGTTTCTTATTCAATCCTAATACACACACACACACACACACACACACACACACACACACACACACACACACACACACACACACAAACATATAAAATAATTAACTTTATCTTTTCATGATCTTTAGAATCTACTAGAAAGTACATTGATTTATTTGATAGAGAAGAGCTGTTGTCTTTATCTAATAGAGAAGAGCACACTGCAGAGGTTTTTATGGGACTGCAAAAATAATAAACAGAGTAAAGATTAAAATTTGAACATGTTGAAAACATTAATATTGTCATCTTGTAGTCAGATTCATAATTTGCCATTTAATGACAAAACAGTTAATCATTTATATAATGCAGTTTCTGATCTACAGTGTTACTTCTTCATTTATGTCATGTAGCAGATGGCTTTATCCAAAACTCATTTATACAACTGAACAGTTGAGGGTGAAGCCCTGCTTAAGGGACCAGCAGTAGCACTGGGATTTAAACTCACAAGCTTTCAATCAGTAGGCCAACATCTTAACCAATGAGCTGCCACGTTCCACTCCTGGGACATGACCGTGACTTATATGATGTCCAAGCTCATAACATGACCTTATCCAGATGTCTTTATCTGTCTGTAGTTTATTTAAAAAAATGTTAAACTAGCCTGAAGTTTGGACCTGTGCCACCGTTTAAATATGTTACGCATCCGACACCAATGTTATTATGTAAAACTTGCTTCATTTTATCCTTTCAGTTATATTTGTTGCAGTCTGTGGAAAATGTTTGGTTAATGTTCATATTACAGTAAGATGTTAGACACTGTAATCTTTTTGCATTAGCATGCAGGTGGAAAACAACAAAACAAACATATATTTTGACAAAATATGCATTTGTATATCAGAAAATCATTAAAAAAGTTCAAAGTATCAGTTAACACCACACTTAAAATCAAATTGTGTAATTGATGTGATTTACAGTAAAATACACTATATGGACAAAAGATTTGGGACTTTTTACATGACTTTTCCAGCCATACTGTATGCAGTTCTTCCCCAAACTGTTAGCACAAAGTTGGAGGCACACAGTTGTATAAATGAATTGCATTCAATTCAATTTAATTCAATTCATTCAAATTCAGTTCGGTTTTATTGTATAACACTTTTAACAATGACATTGTCCTAAAGCAGCTTTACAGAGATAAAGAGGTTATAAAGTTGGAATGTATAAGTTTATTGCCTTTAGGTTGTTCTTTATAAGTTTATCCATAATGTACGAGTCAATGACGACTGTGGCAAGGAAGAACTCCCTCAGATCGTATAGGAAAGAAACCTTGAGAGGAACCAGACTCAAAATATTCATCCTCCATCTTCATCTGGAAGATACTGACTGCCCATTCACTATAAACAACATTTCTTTAGAAGTAGATTAAAAATTTCCCTTTGCTTGAATTAGGAGACCCAACCCTGTTTCATCATGACAATGCCCCATTCCCTGTACACAAAGATATGTGGCTGAGTGAACACTACCAAAATCTGGTGAATCTTCTTCCTAGAAGTTATTATAACAGCTAATGGAAACTAATGTGTAATGGGAAAAACCATACAATCAATGTTTGGGTGTCCACAAACGTTTGTTTATATCAAAGCGTATGCACTACTCATATGCTATAAGACCGACAGTACCCACAATAAACACTAGGGGGAGTCAGAGTTAAAATAATTTCGTTCGTTCTTCTTAATTGTTCTTTATGTCGTCTAGACATGGCCACACTGCAGTCACTGCAATTAGAACAGTTATATTGTCTTGCGTGTCGAGTCTGTGTCTCATATTTAAAATAAAATGCAATAACATATTTTTTTTTTCAGTTTTGCAAATAGTGTCCTTGGCCTAAAGGATCTAGCTAACAAATATTGAAATATTTTTACCTAAAATTTCAGATATGAGCTTTAAAACACATACAGTGCTTTAATAAAGTATTTTCAGATGTGCTCATCTTTTATAAACCTGAACTAACCATGTAGATGAATGATGTAACATAATGGGGCGGCCATGTTGGAACTCCAGACGCCTTAGCACAATTTGCTATCTTTAAATTCCACTTTGTTTAAAACATAATAATAGTAAAACTGGAATTAAATATATAAAGATTTAAGTCTATACCCATGGTTTTGAGGTGAGACTTCTTAGTTTGCTAGCTATATTATCCTTCAGTGCAAAACTACAAAAATGAAGGCTCGACTGCAAACACTGAGCAGCACTAGCATTTCATATTCTTAAAAACATAATGATTGGGCATAAAGTTTTAACAACAGGGTTCCTTAATTGCACACTGAACTGTTACAGGTACTCCTTACAGGTACTTTTTGATCTAGATTTGAGATTCTCTAGAAAAGGGAGATACTGTGGCAAAGTAACGTACAGTGAAAGGCACAAACTGATGCTTTTATAATGTCTTAAATATGTTTAATAAAAGTAATAATAATATTAATAATAATAATAATAATAATAATAATAATAATAATAATAATAAGATAATGATGAAATCACAATGACAAACATTTCTGCCAATGAGATAATCCATACACATTTTGAAAAATGTGTTTATTTAATTTAAAACATTGTTTTAATCAAAGTTACTTCATTTCAATGCGACTGTTCAAGAATGTTAGCACCGGTCTTGGTTTTTCACTTCTTTGCCGAAACATCTGTGAGATTTGATTGAGCAAAATAACTCCCTTCTACTCAAGATCCATAATTTTTCCTTTTTTTAATGGCTGTTTATGAGAAATAGTTTGAAATTTCACTGAAATGTATAGATGGAATATTATAAACAAGGCTGCTCTCTTTTGAGGCTTCATTGGAAAGTTGACGGGTTCCAAAAATGTCAAAGATTTTGTAACTGACTTTAAACTGATTTCTTAATAAAGTCTTTTTTATTGTAACTATATTATCCAGGTTGCTTCAAAGCCAAATTTTGGACATTAAACACTATGTAAGCAACTATGTTTAAGAAAAAAGACACCGTAAAATAAATAGATATACATCCTTAATAAAGCATTTTTTTATTTACTTGAGGGATCTTAATGGTCTATTTGGGAATGAGCTAGTAATGAGAAATAAAAAGGGAACAATTAATGCTTTAAGTTCTTTATAAAAGTTTTATCAGAAAGCTAAGCCAAAGGAGGATTAAAAGTGGTAGAGGTTAAATCTAATTTCACAGCACTTATGGACTCTTTTGGGACTAGTCTTTTTAGTTATGTTGGAGAATACTCAGGGCACTTGTGAAAAATCCATTTGGTTAGGAGTTGCTTGTACTGAAGCCCAAATGATAATATCTTTTAAAGATATGTGGCCTATATAGTGAATAAATTGTACTTTTATGACACAACCATAGTAGGTATTATGTCTTTTTATTGTATATTGGCTTCTGTTCCTTTTAGTAGTGGTGTGCTAGGCAACATTTAGAAACACTCAGAAAAAAAAGCAATGCAAATGACGTTTTGTTTATAAGTAAAATGAGTTTGGACGGGACGTTTAGTGGTCTGCATTTGCCTCATAAACCCCACCATTAACTCCGCTCACATCCACTCATTCAGTAAAGCTGCTATGGCAACACAAACTTAATAATAAAATGATTATGTAGACCAACTGCCTTTAGGAAGGATTTATGCAACAGGGCATGTAAGTCAACCCCAGAATTATTGGCACCCTCTTGATCCACAAAACAAAAATTTTCAAACTATTTTCAAACTTAAGTGGTATTATTATTTTCTGCATCATATGAACTCTTACAATTGATATCATCTAATAGCTAAATACGATAACAGGACTAATCTTTGTTCTTGGTTTAAAAAAAAAAAAAAGAATATTTCCGAAATAGAAGTGATTTTACATGTGTGACATCATACTTGGTTAAATGTACCTAGATCAATAAAAATATATATTCTGAATATTATTTAGGTGTGTCAATAATTTGTTTTCGAAAGAAGATTGTACTATTAGAGTGGAACATATAATCATTCCATTGTTAATAGTTCTGAAAGCAAGTGTACATCTGCATGCATTTTTTGCTGAAAGTTTAGCTGAGAAGTTTCTTTCATTGCACGCTGGCGTACGAGTGACCTTTATGAACGTGCGAATATATGCAGAAATTTAACACCTCATTCCTAACCGGAGGTCAGAGAGCCCTTACACCAATATGCTTAAGTAGAGGCAATTAGACACGTACTCTAATCTCCAGCTGCCTTCTGGCCTGCATGTTATAAACACTCCCCTGTTCAGCCTTTCGTATCACACACCAAGGCCGACCTGTGTGAAAGAGGCTCTGTGCTATAATGTGAAAGGTGCCGCTGTGTGAAGAGCGTGTGGAGCAGCGATCAGACCAGCGTCGCCGCGCTACCTGTTCTACAGCGCCCGACATGTTGTGCACGACAGACACTGGGGCATAGCCAGTTGTGGGGGCCATCTTTGTTGAGGGAGCCTTAATTATTGCAGAGAGGGGTTGGAAAAAATCAAGCCGGGGAATAAATCAATAAATCATCTGCGGCCTTGCTGTCTGAGACTCGGATAGTGGAGGTGAGTTGAAATCAATAGCTGTTTAATCAAGCCTTTCAGGTTTTGTGTACATATGCACAATGAAAAAACATCCTATGCGAACCGAACCTGCTCTGCAATAAAATCGGCAAGTTGACGGACGTGTGTCATGGCTCTCTGGCATTCCAAATGTGGGGTCAACGAGTTTATTGCATGTAGGGCAGTACATATGAATAAGCAGACACTACAGGAAGAAGAGAACACACGCTGAGCCTCCTTTGTCAAAGCGAATCTCGCTCCCTCTGCTTTCGCTTGCAGCTGTTTACTTTGGACTCGCTGCTCATGGGTTGGGTTTTGTAACTCGAAGGAGCCGAGCTGTTTGGCTTTGCGCAGATGATAGTTTGCTTTATTGTTCCTCTTTTCTTTCCACAGGAGATCCCTCGGGGCTGAACTTCAGACGAAAAGTCAGCAGATTCACGATAACGTGTACAAGCAAAGAGTTTTTTGTTTTACTCAAGCAGACCTCCGTATACACACACACACACACACACACACAGACATGCCACCCACCCTTTTCCGAATTAAAAGTCCCCTTTTGTGTGGATCTGGTTTCCCAGGCCTGCGCGTCCACAAGGGTCCTCGGGTTCAAAACCACAACTCGGGCCTGCAACAACACTGTAGAAATAAGCCCCCTTACAGAGAAGAGCAGTGAGATATCAGTGCACTGCAAGCATGAAGCCTGAACAAACAGACCACTGGAGAGGAAAGGGGGCTTGCACAAACTCATTGACATTACACAGTGGCCTTTAGATTATCTCCTGTGAAAATTAGATGCTAAACTAGAACCACGGTTTAAAAAAAAAAAATCGCTGCTGAGTCACAGTGCTTTGGTAATTTATTAAGGTCATGCGGCATTAAAGGAGCAGGATTCTGTCTCTGAAAAGGCTTTCTGACCTTGACGTACCCCCGTTTTTCTCGTCTTTTAAAACCAGACCGAGGCTCACAATAGCTTACCAGTTCTGAGCTTTAGTGTCCCGTATAACAATGCCTGGCTTTGATATCTTTTCGGAGGATGAGAGATAATTTTGTTTAGAAATGACCTCGGACACGGCGTATCGCCCACGTTGATGCCAGTATTTCGGTTTCACATCTGTATTTGAGACAAATCCAAATCATTTAATGGTGCATTCTATCAATAAAAATCCCCACATATAAGTGGGTGGAAGGACAACTCAGAAAATGAGACATTTGGATTTCCTTAATCTGAAGCAAAACCGTGTGAAAGAAACAAGGCGGTGACCCCAAGAAATTCATTCAGGGAAAAATCCAGTTTCAAGACACTGAAGGTTGGACCTAATGGCAGTGGGTAAATTTGATTTCTAGCCATTTTCAATTGGTTTACACACCAGCTAGTGTTAGCCTTGCATTGCCTTTTGATCTGTTCTGTAATTAGGTGTTTTGTTGGACCAGTGATCTTAGGAGCGTAGATACTTCAGAACCGTGGTTAAGAACCAGCAATCTAGGAATAAATTATAGATTGGATACTGGTTTCTGGTAGATAACTTTGTAAATTTTGGTTTCAATGAAGAACAAATAGTTACAGCAAAGATTTTCGTCAGTCTGTAGATTTGAGAGATAAAGAGAAATAGGTAAAATAGCTCTAAAATATAAAGTCTTCCTTTTAATCTTTGATTCCGTAGCAAGAATTGTTTCCTTCTGGGAAACTTTCTTCTGAATTCATTTTACAATTTAACGAGATTTCAGTGTTTTCTACTTTGAGTGAAGATTTTGATGCAGTACATGAACAAGTTGTACTTTTACTTGAGCAAATAGTTAAGGGACTTGAATTACCTCTACCTCTAGCTACGCCCAAAATATCAGATCACTGATTTATATGAATTCTTAAACACGTGATAGGGATGCTGAAGTTAGTTTCGGTGGAAGGAGACATTAGACTTGGCTCACAGCTCAAGTCTGGCTGACTGCTGATTCATGGTGCTAACTCAGCGTCTGCAATACATTCAGGTTAAAACTATGCAGCGTTAAATGAGCAGGACTCAGCCATAAATTATAATTGATGAGCTGAAATCTTGAGACTCCCTGTTTTGTTGTGTTTTTTTCTTAGGTACGTCTAGACCTCAGAGGAACATTTACATATGCGACATCCATAAGCGAACATTAAAAAGGACTTACTCCTTAAAAGCCCCCAGCGAACCAAATTGTGTCTAATATAATGTAGATCTTCACGTTGCTACAGTGTATTTTCTTAGGTTTTGAGAAAGAGTCTGGTTTTATAGATACACTGGAGTGAATGCAGAGACGACGTCCACCACGTTTATCTTTCTTATCTACTAAAGATTGTAAAGATGAACTCCATAAGCTAACAGGAATGAGGCTGCGAGACGTGTTTCAGTGATTTCTCCCCAGGAGTTTAGTTTGAGTAATACACAGACAGGGAGATGTGTGTGGAGTTAATAGGAGCGGGCTGGTGAGGGACAGCACGACTGCCTAAGCCCCTCTGCTTTGTTCCCACATTGCAAGGTTAACGATTTTCCGTCCTGGGTGGCTGAATTAGAATTCAGCTCCCGTCCTCGGCACTGAGACGCTGTCTGCTGCCTTCCCAGCAGCCTCGGCGCACGGTGACAGGGAGATGGATGATATCTGCAGCATGGGCCGCTCCGCTTGGGAGGAGGGGGAGAGGGTGCACTGAGTGCACTCGCTCTCTCTTTCTCTCTCTCTCTCTCTCTCTCTCTCTCTCACACACACACACACACCCAAGTTATGCACATAGCCAGACAGTCGCATATATGACAGCACATACACAGGCACACTGTCATGCACACATGAAAGCACACACACACACACAGATGCAAAAACACAAAGCAGAACGGACAGTCATGCGTTTTGATGTAGACGTATGTACACACGACAGCATGGACACACAACACAGCACGACATTTTTATGCAGGTGTGCACACTAACACATATTCACACACTAGAACATACACAATAATGCACAGTTTAGTAGCGCACACACACTTCAGTACATACATACAATAATGCACACACAGGTTACTCTAGTCCCATGTACAAAGTAATGCACACACACAAACATACACACATACATCAGGATATGCCATTTATGCAAATGCAAAACGTTAAAGTCCAATAGATATATTGTGTCACAAAACACACACGCTTGCATTAGGACAAACATATGCACACACAAAGCACACTGTTTATTAAAACACACACAAACAGGCATCTTTGCTTCCTGAATTATAAGCATGTACATTCTGCCTGTGTATACTTATGCACATACACACACATATAACATATACACAAAGTTTGTTGATTTGTATACACAAACAGGCACACAAGTGTTTTAGGTATAATATATACTTTCAGAAATGATGCACACTACACTGTACCGTTGCATGTCTCTGCTTCTTTAAACATATTTTTTTTACCCAGACAGTTTCATTTAGTGTAATCTAAAACAAGTTTTAAATTATAGTACCATTTATTTTTAAAGCTGCAAAATATATCATCTGTTTGTCTTTGACTCAGACTCTTTGATGTGGGAAATGTACAGGTCTGTATCTGTATCTCAGGGCAGATTGTTCTCTCAATATGAATTTTCAGCATTAGCATTAGCATTGGAAGGTTTAAAGGTCCAAATTTTAAGACACTGTGAAAATGGGGAGCTATATTGTGTTTGTATGTGTTTAAGATATATCTGTTACGACAGACACGAGTTTTGATTAGATTAGATTCACTAAGCGGTGGTTTGTATGTATGAGTGCACTGGTGGGTAACGCAATACGTGCATAAACAACAAACATCGACACATTAAAACAGACAACAAATAATACTTTCTTTTATACTTTATTGATCATTTTGCATGTTTAAAGACACTGATATTGTATAAAATGTTTTTTTAAATGTCATTTATTAGCTTTACAGTAAAAACGTTTCATATATATATATATATGTAAGATAATAACTCACATTGTGACTGTGTGTGTGTTTGTGTGTTTATGTGAGTGTGTATTTTATCATCTTGTTCCTTACAAGGGTAGGAACATCTGGCATTTTTAATCATGTGGAGACATTATTTGGTCCTCATTGGACAGTGTGTGTGTGTGTGTGTGTGTGTGTGTGTGTGTGTGTGTGTGTGTGTGTGTGTGTGTGTGTTGAACTCAACCACCTCTTGCCTTCTCTTTAATAAGATGAATGAATCTTCTGTATATGCAGAACTCACCATTTGTGCATTCCATACCACACACATACAGAGCATCTACCATGTGACTTACACACACACACACGCATTGCCGCAGGTGAACGAGGTAGCTCTACATGACTTATGGATGGCTGTAGTGGAAAAGCCTTTATGTCGCTCTGGATGACTTCTGGGGAAAGTCACAGACTTCGTTCAGGCAATCACTCTGCTTTACCTCAGGACAAATTGTCCTAGCGGAATTTTTATCAGCACTTAAGGTGGACCAAACCTGGAATTAAATGAAAAAATGAATGAATAAATAAATAATAGAAACCATCATCATTATCATGCAAAAACATTGTTCGTTTAAGTTTACATCATCCTATACAATAATCCTGATCAAGCTCTTCCTATGCAGATACAATCGTGTTACTATCATCAGGAGCATAACTATTAATGAAGCTAATTATTGTATTGCCCTCACACAAATCTAAAACTCTTATCTTAACCCCAGTAATCAAATGAAAACATCTTATCTCTTTTGTTGTTTTTTACTATATGTAAAACAGCATGGAGACCAGACAGACGTCCCCACAAGGTCAAACCTGACAGATTTCCAATTCTTGTGCATGCATACGTTTTGAATTTAAAGCATGTCCACGTGTATAAATTATAAAACACACTCACACACACACACACACACACACACACACACACACACACACACACACGATTTATTCCTCAAATATTCACTCTTCAGTTCTTTTTACCTGTATGCTGCACAAGGTGACTTCTTAACTTTCTACTCCCGAAAAAAAAACATGAACAGGATGCAAGTTAATAAGACAATAACAAGAAAAGGCAGATCTCTTTCCCTGTTCACTGTGTGTGTGTGTGTGTGTGTGTGTGTGTGTGTGTGTGTGTGTGCACAGAGTTCACTTGAGGATGCAGGAAAGCAGATGTACGAGTTTTCCCCTGCCAAAGCTCTCTGTGAGTTCTAGTACAAAGGAAGACCGCAAGCTGAGTAGTGTAGGTACGCGTGTGTGTGTGTGTGTGTGTGTGTGTGTGTGTGGGTGTCACACTCTTCTCCCTCACAGAACTTCACTACAGTTCCCACGTTAAGCTGCCAATCACACACCGGTCACACTCGATTTACACAACCGCAAACAAAGGTTTGCTCAAGGGAAGGATTTCAGCAATATAATCAAATAGTGCGCACGTGTGTGTGTGTGTGTGTGTGTGTGTGTGTGTGTGTGTGTGTGTGTGTGTGTGTGAAAGTGTCCCAACAGAAAGTTAGGGCAGGTGCACTGTTAGATATGTTGCCACTGGATATTGGGCTAAAAGTAATGCCAGCTGCGTATCGTAACAGAGCTGTGGCCACTGGAAAGGCCGAGCTGTGAGACAGAGCCTAATTATCCTCTACAGTGAGAGAGAGAGAGAGAGAGAGAGAGAGAGAGAGAGAGAGAGAGAAAGCCAGTCGCAGTTCAATAACTCCGACCAGATAGCACGTTTCCCTGGCAACACCTCCAAAGCAGCTCTGCAGAGATCCCAGAGAGAAAGAGAGAGAGAGAGAGAGAAAGAGGAGGGTGTAAAAAAGGAAGGAAGGAAAGCAGGAAGGACGGAAGGAGGAGACAGACAATGTTGGGGTGGGAGGCAGTTTTGGGTAAGTGACACTTGTGCTCAGCAAAAACATGAAAGACTCTTAACACACACAAACGGGAGTCTAGCTGAGACCATACACAGCTATACAAACTTTTTTAACCAGGCAATTTATGTGCACACTCTCTAAATACATGGAAGTACAGTGGTGAAGGCGTGTCCTCTGTATCTAACAATACAGTGAAGGAGGCATGTCCTCTGTATTTATTAGCAAAATGAAGGAGGCATGTCCTCTGTATCTATGAGTGAAGGAGGTGTGTCCTCTGTATTTGTCAGCAAAATGAAGGAGGCGTGCCCTCTGTGTCTATGAGTGAAGGAGGCGTGTCCTCTGTATTTGTCAGTACAGTGAAGGAGGCATGACCTCTGTGTCTATGAGTGAAGGAGGCGTGTCCTCTGTTTTTGTTAGTACAGTGAAGGAGGCATGACCTCTGTGTCTATGAGTGAAGGAGGCGTGTCCTCTGTATTTGTCAGTAAAATGAAGGAGGCATGACCACTGTGTCTGTTAGTGTCAGTAAAGTAATGGAGGCACGCCCTCTGTATTTATCAGTACAGTGAAGAAGGCGTGCCCTCTGTATTTATCAGTACAGTGAAGGAGGCGTGTCCTCTGTATTGATCAGTCAAGTGAAGGAGGCGTGTCCTCTGTATTTATCAGTACAGTGAGGGAGGTGTGTATTCTGTGTCTATAAGTACCATAAAGGAGGTGTGTCCTTTGTGTCTATTATTAAAGTGAAGGAGGCATGTCCTCTGTATTTATCATTACAGTGAAGAAGGCGTGTCCTCTGTATTTATCAGTACAGTGAAGGAGACATGTCCTCTGTATTTATCAGTACAGTGAAGGAGGCGTGTCCTCTGTATTGATCAGTCAAATGAAGGAGGTGTGTCCTCTGTATTTATCAGTACAGTGAAGGAGGCGTGTCCTCTGTATTGATCAGTCAAGTGAAGGAGGCACGTCCTCTGTATTTATCAGTACAGTGAAGGAGGCGTGTCCTGTGTATTTATCAGTACAGTGAAGGAGGCATGTCCTCTGTATTGATCAGTTAAGTGAAGGAGGCGTGTCCTCTGTATTTATCAGTACAGTGAGGAAGGTGTGTATTTTGTGTCTGTCATTAAAGTGAAGGAGGTGTGTCCTCTGTATTTAACAGTAAATTGAAGGAGGCGTGTCCTCTGTATTTATCATTAAATTGAAGGAGGCGTGTCCTCTGTATTTATCAATAAAGTAAAGGAATCTCAGTGAAGGTTTCTGTGTACTGTGTATCAGTACTGGAATACAAATATGCTACTTACTAGTAAAATAAACTAATACTCACCACTACTAGGAGATGTGTAGTTAAATACTGAATATTGTATTGCAGCAGGTAGTTTTAAAAGTATTCTTTATACATCAGAATATGACATGATTCACAACCACATCACACAACTAACTCCAACGCTATTGGCAACGCCCACTGCAGAGTTTTCCTAAATGATCCTGTTTCAGTGTGAGCCCTGCATGCACTTTATGGTTGGGTGGCTATAACGGAGTGGAGACTGCATCGGCAAAAAATCTATATACATAGAGCAAGTGTTTGACATTGGATTGGGATCGAGTCTAATTTTGATTAAAACACCCAATCTGTGATTGTGTTCAGGTGACTGTGTGGCCTCCCATTGCAGTGTCTGGAAACTCAGACATCAGACTCCCCACCCGTCCCCTCCTGTGTGTGCAACACACACACGCGCGCGCACACACACACACAGCTGGTTCCTTAGATTTGGACTGATAAGACTTTGGCAAAGTCTGATGTTAACGCAGCCTTCGATCAATAAGAAAAACAAGGCTGTAATCCTCCAAATCTGGACGTCATCTTAAACTCCTGAACAGCTCTTAATCTACTTGCAGCATGTTTTACATGCACAGATGTTAAGTACAGTTTATAAGAGACACAAGCACACACTTTCCCCACCTCCCTCATCAGGCCCCTTTAATATAATGTCTACCACAGTCAGCCTTTATCGCTTGACATTTAAACAGAGTTTTCTCATGGCGCGCCGCAAGACAAGTGAGATGACGGAGCCGAGCGAGCCTCTGTGTGCCACATTTAAAAAGAACAATAAAAAGGCAAAGAAACAAATTTCCTTTTTTCGACAAAATTGCAAGGATTGTAAATGATCATTTGCTGATTGAATTCAGGGCTGTCACAAGTGAGACGAGCTTGAGGTAAAGCTATATAATGTACATACACGTAAGTAACCGTGGCAAGATGACAAATTATTAAGTCATCTGTAATGAAAAGAATAGCAAAATATGACTTTATTCTTTTAAAGAATGAAATATTGAATAACACAGGACAATAATCGAGAATGTTAAAACTGAAGGAAATCTGCGAGTGTGATAAACACTCCCTCGTAATGAGCGTCACGTAAATGAAATGCAAGTTGGTCAGCAGACACAACTCATACAATCAGTACTTAAAAAGCTTTTATTTTCACTGCATATGGAGTATATTAATTTTGGTGGCACTTGAACCTCTATATAAAATGGTCTGTCTGTGTGTGTGTGTGTGTGTGTGTCTTCACCTCTGTCTCGTGTGTAAAACAAACCTGATACACACAAATCACCAATATGAGAATGTGTCTTGGGAATAAATCTGTAAACATTAAAAACAAGTCAAATGAGGCAGTGCGTGTGTGCGTGCGCGATGTGAAGATCACCAGACCCTTTAAAACACATCAATCCATTTATTAAACATTTTTTTTTCATTTCTCGGTCGTGCCACATCCTCTTTACTGTGGAGGGGGGTCGAATATTTATAGGACTGTTCAGATGAGCTCGGAAAAGCGTGCTGTGTGTGTATGTGTGTGTGTGTATATATATATATATATATATATATATATATATATATATATATATATATATATATATATATATATATATATACACACACACACACACACACACATTTTATATATAAATATATGTGTGTGTATGTGTGTGTGTGTGTGAGTTGGTGGGGGTAGGGAGAGCAGCGAATTTCATCATTGCATTGGTGCTGCCAGGCTTCGGCAAGTGTCAGACAGATTCTAATAAAAGTGTCTGGCCCCTCGGTGGGCACCGGGCTGGCGCTTGCCGTGCCGTGGCTGACTGCTTGGTATGCGTGGTGCATGGTAGCGCTTCAGCTGTTGCTGGGGGCTCCGTGGTAAAGAGTCACACTGATTAGTTGGCATCGGCCATTGTTTGGTGCGAGACCAAACGGGGGGGAGAAAATACAATTAGAGCCAGAGAGAGACGGTAAAAGAGACAGAGACACAGACAGAAAGAACAAGCAAAAGAGAAAGAGAGAGAGACCGTCTGAGGGGGAAAAAAAAACGATTGTTTTTGAAAAACAGCATTTCTAATGTGGGTAATTTAGCAAAATTTGATTTTTTAAAGTTGAACACTCCAGGGAGGATGTAACAAAATTAGTCGTAACACTTAATGAGTCTGGTTTGTCAAGTAAAAAAAAAAAGGGGGGATTAAATGAAGAAGAGTGAGTCGTACTGTACCGAATGAACCCGGACTGCAGTTCTGTTGTTAAATGTCAGGCCACCTTTCCAGCGGGTGCAGATGCCTGGGTGGCATTAGAGAAATTAATCTGCCATTGGGTTCTGAAAGTCTGTGCTGATATTTTGAGACGAGGAGGAAAGGAGGTGTGTGGATTTAATTAAGTAGCAGAAGAAAAAAAAAACGATGAGCAATGAGCATGTGTTTACTCAATATGTGAAACCCCTTTAAGGACAAGGTGGTGAAAAATGAAGAAACACGAGGAATAACAAGCGTAATTCATTCGTGGTTTAAAATGGTACAGAGGGCTGAAGGATGAACTGGGAGTCTAGATGAAAAGCTGAGATGATCATTCGAATGTTATGGGATGATTTATATTTGCAAAGAAATGCAGGTTTTAAACGTTACAAACCCCCTTACCTCCTTGTGACTAAGGACAGTGTTTTGCTTTGTGTCAAGCTTCATTAAGACAATCGGTAAAGAAATGATCACTTATTGACTTGAGATGGTGACTAGACGAGACGTTAATAACCTACGCATCTAATGCGTGTTACGTTTTTTTTTATTCGTGTCGATTTATACAGTTCTGACAGCACACTGTGCTGCCTAGTGGCCTGTGAGGGAAAAAACACATCAACAGCTAAACAGATTTAACCAAAAAAATCTTTATTTTAAACTTTTATGCAACAACCTCTACAAGCGGAACACAGATTCATTACAGAACATGCGGCACACAATAAGCTGCTCGAAAAAAGAAACAAAGCGAAATAAGGCGTTGTCTAGACAGCAAAATGCTGTAACAGCAGCTTTCCGCCAGGTTTAACTGCTTCACCGTCCCCGGTTCGGTTTAGTCCTTGTTCCTAGGACATCAGTCTCAATCCTGCTTAACTCTCGTGTGTAACCTCAGGAAGAAACTTCGAGTTGCTCTTGCCCTCCGCCCAGGTCCCAAGAGCCTAACCCGTGATTTTGCATTCGCTCAGCTCACAAGTTAGGGTCTCAGGGAACAGGAGAAGTACAGCATGGTCCGGAGAGGTGCAGGGGCTACAGTGCGTTGAGGAACAGAACCAGGATCCTGTCTCTCTCTTTCTCGCTCTCTCTCTCTCACTCTCTCTCTCTCTCTCTCTCACACACACACACACATTTACACACACGAACATCTGCACACACTCTTTCCTGTGTGGCTGCTCTTTGTTCAGTGTCCGGCTCTGTTCATCTCGGCGGGCCAAAGCTCTGTCTGGTACCGTACAACAACACCGGCCCTCTGCAGATGGATCAGGATATAAAAACACACACACACATACACACACACACACACACACACACACACACACACACACACACACACACACACAAAATCCCCCTCCTCTCCACCACAATTTTTCCCAGATAACTTGTCCTGCATTCCTCGCTAGTCACTACAATCAGAACGCTGACCGGACCGGACGAAAAGCGGGTCGACGCGACGCGACTGATAAAGAGCGAATGAGTTTTTTTTAAAAACGCCATTACAGACTTTTTCATTTCTCTGTCAAAAAAAAGCAGCCGTGAGTCGGTGGCACCCTGCTTTGCGCTAACTAGCCTTTGTTGGCTGAGGTAAGCCCCCAGTCAGATGGTCAGTCTCTTTCTCTTCCTCTCTCTCTCGTTCTCTCTCTCTCTTCTTTGTCTTCAGAGCCACAGCATTGGTGTGCATCTCTCACCTTGCTGATCTGCTGCAAGCGGCTCGTATGGAAAGGCAGAGGTGCAGCTCAGACACGAAGAAAAGAGGGAAGGACTGGGGATTCGCGCCTCTCGCAAACGATTCGGTATCAGCAAAAAAAAAAAAAAAAGTGCGAGACGTTGAACGACGGCGGCGGCTGCAGCTCTCCTCCTCGCGTCCCCCTACTACCCGCACCCCCACCCCAACCTGCACTCATTTAACTCAGACACACAGCCACTGCGACACATACGCCCCCTCCCCTTCCTTACAACAGTGGCACGCTCCACTCTGGACCAAAGTTGTCATTTAGACGTGATCGCCGGATCGATCGGCAGAGATGAGCACCAGCTTTCTCACCGCCTTTTCTCTAGTCCCGACATCAGACCGGCCCAGCATCACTTTCAAAAGCGCACCAGCCGAAATGCCGTTTTTCGCCACGCTTGCACACAAACACACTCACACACACATCACTAACAGACTCCTCCCCCCACAAACAATCAGCCAGCTTACTCCTCCTCGAGGGAATAGGGAATGAGCGGACGCTGCCGGAAATGAGAACGGCTCGACACGCGCCTTAAACAACCCCTCCTCCCTGCCTTGCATGCACACAGGCGCGCCGTCAGAGCCGACACGTATGATTTGTCGTTTCAGAGTAACGGTGAAAGGTAAGAGGAAAGAGAGAGTGTGTGTGTGTGTGTGTGAGAGAGACAGAAAGAGAGAGACAGAGGGAGAGGAGAAGGTGAACGAGCTATCCCAGACAGAGGCAGGTCACTGAGGTGGGATAGGAGGGTGTGAGGTGAGGAGGTAGTCGTCTACCTCCAACACCCACTCTCACCTCCACCGTCTCCTCTCTCTCCACCCCGCACCCATCATCACACCACAATCAGCGCAGTCGCATCTCTCTCCTCTCATATGCACACTTTTACGCACCTCAATACCGGAAACGGTCACCCACACCCCCATCCCACTCACCCCACAAAAAATACCCTCGTATCCCTCAGCAAACCCCTCCCCTTGCATCCTCTCCTCCTTTCATTTCCTCTCCAGGTCGCCGCACCTGTCTGGCAGAGAGTCTCGTCAGAGCTTCGGCGAGTCTGAAATCCAGTCGGTAGCTGCGTGCTGTGCTGTGCTGTGAGGACCCTCCCTCTCCTCTACGCTTTCTATATCCTTCTCTCCCTCTTTAACTCTCTCCCTTTCTCTCCCTTTCTCTCTCTCTCTCTCTCTCTCTCTCTCTCTCGTCTCACTCACTCCGTCTCGTCTGCTGCAAACCCTTTGTCCTGCACTGATCAATCCTTTCCTTTAGGGGAAAAGCAGGGATCGTAAAACGCATACACAAGACATGCTTCTAGTGGTGCTACTAGCTCCACACACATGTGCACACACAGGGGTGTGTTAAAATAATGCGAAATATATATCAGGATGGAAATGCAATCTAAATATGTTTAATTGTTTCAGGATTACAAATTCATATAACATATAAAGAAATTACTCACAATTTTTTAAAGCAGGCTTCGGATAAAACCGAAGCAAAAACGTTCGAGCGTTTACTAGTGTGGAACAATAAACTGGTCTGCTTCTGGCAAACATAACTTTTCTTCACACACTTAAGCGCAAAGCGGTGCCACGCGACTAATTCACTGCAGTTCATTAAACAACACTTAAAAAAACGCTTATAGAATCCTTAGGTCAAAGCAGCCACCAGTGTCTTTTTTTTTTTTTTTTTTTTTGCGGGGGGCGGCAGTAGGGGGAAATATAGAAGCAAAGCCCAGTCAGTCGAGAAGTCTGAATCAATTCTCTGAGGAGCAGACACATTTGATGAGATGGGATGATGGCTGATTTATCTGTCTGGGAGCGCTCCAGGGCCGCCCAGTCTTAATCTTGCAACCTGTGACCTTCTCTCGCGGTTCCCTGCGGCGTGGATGGGGGTCGCGACCCTTACGCTGACAGCCGGTCATTGATTATGTGCTTAATGCAAACGCCGCTGATGTTGGCTTCACTGCAATGCAGAGCTCGCCGCACACACACACATACACATACACACACACACACACACATAAGCGTACACACGTCACACCCGCACACAATGGTCTCGCTGAAGGGCTGCGGTTCAACTGAAGAGTCAACTTTGCCAATATTACAGCACACCATGCTGAATCCAGCCTCAGGATGAACAAGTGTGGTGGAGTTTGTGTGTGTGTGTGTGTGTGTGTGTGTGTGTGTGTGTGTAGTGTGTACCAGCAAGGGCTGGTGAAATCAGCAGGGAAACCTTGAAGGAGTGATGGTGATCAATCAACTCTATTACTGCTGTGGCAGAGTCTGGGCCAGTGGCCAAGCTTATGCACACACGGACCGTCAGCAGAGGGCCGCCATCACACACAAAATCCCGACAATAAAGCACAGCCAAGTCCACACACACAAGGCAAAAATTAACCCAAGAGCAAAGGTGTAAACACACACACGAAACCCATAGACTCAAGGTGCTCAGCTCACCGCCATTTTGTCGAGAAAAGAGCATTCTTGATGGTGCCAGAGTAAACACTCACATTTCTGCACTGTGCGAACTTTTACGACACGAGCACATGAGGTTGTTACTATGAAGGATTGAGAGAAAAAAAAACGTTTAGCGCTAATTTCCCACACTCTCTGAAGTGAGAAACTCCAGACTGTTTACTCGCTGAAACGTTCGAAACGTATCAAGATTTGAAGCTTAACACAGCCAAAAGTAGGCTGGGATGATATCAATAATGCCATACATTATGACATTCGAATTCACATCTACATCAACATTAAACTCTACTTTTTTGTATGTTCTCTCCTTTCACATTGTGCTTTTATGAATATTAACCTCAGGGTGTCTCGCTTTATCCCAGAAACTCCATTTTGCATTGTGAACATACGAGCAAATACTCGCTTTAAATACAAAATGAAGAGATTTGTCAAATGATTTCGTCAAATGAAAACCTTAGTTTTGCATTTGATTATTGAAAAAAGAGTTCCTATTACAACAAAACTAGATGATATATGAAAACTGATATATTCCTTATTTGTTTCACTTACATCTTTCATAGTAGATACTAAATAAGTTAAGACGAGCATCTTTCCTGCGAATCACAACGTTAGCTCTTATTCCTTGTCTAAGTGAATTGTAAAATATACAATCGATGAGTAAACAGACATGAGAGCTCAGCTTGAAAAGCCGAGACCTGACAGGAAATGTTTCTTGATTTGTGCAGGGAAAAAAGCCATTAAATCCAAACAAGAGCGGAAAGAAAATCTGGAGCGATCTGTGTGGAATCGGCGTAGTGTTTGTTTAATAAAGGCTATAAGAATGTTTAATAATAAACGACAAGAAAATAGCTGATGAATGAATGAATGTACACACGAGAAAATCGTGACATATAGTAGGGGGTTGGTGCGAGTCTCTGTATATATTTACACACACACACACACACACACACACACACACACACACACACACACACACACACACACAGGACAGCACTAATGACCATCGTGTCTGGTCTCTGTAGATGACAGTCCAGTCTGCAGCCACTGATCAATCGCATCGATTTGTCCCAGGGTCAAAGGTCACGAATGTATTGATGGGAGAAAGTGCTTTATGCAGCAAGGCCAGTCAAGTCTCCAGACAGATCGATGATGCCTCAGTCACGTACATCACATGTGTATTTATTTGCCATCAAATAATAGGATTGGGCCATTTTAGGACCTGGTTCGTCTTCACACAAAAGCCAGAGCAATGTATTGAGCACCTCAAGCTAAAACCCACACTTCCCCCCGCTGCAGAAATGTTCGGCACCGGTGATGCTCAGGTCATGTTCACTGGGGTTCTGGACTTGGATGGGTGAAGGGCAGAAGGCTAAGCGTTCAATTACACACACACACACACACACACACACACACACACACACACACACACACACACACACAAACAATCAATTCCAGAAGAGTGTACAACTGTTACAATTAATCCATGCACGCATTGAAGTATGTTAAAACACGCTGATGTATACGAGGAAAATGAAGATTATCGATACAGCGTTAAAGCTCATGTTCTGCAGTGTTTTGGATTGGATTTTGAATGGATTTCCACTAGTTATGAGACACAGACGCAATCGATTCCTTACACTTTCTCCAACCAAAGAAATGGTTAGAAATGTGATGATTTTCTTTTCTATCTCTCTAAATTCTTTCTTTCTTTGGATTTTTTTAAATTCAAAAGCCATAAACTGTAACAGGGAAAAAGGAAAACATAGAATTTCATGTATAATGAGACACATTTACATCCTTACTATGTTGCAACAGTATTACATTCACAACAGGAAAAAAAACAAAAAACAAATATATTGTCCAGGTCTGAGAATGTAGGTCTTTAAAAAACAGTTCCACATTAAACGGAGAATTGCAGTTAGAAATGTTGAAATAAGAGGAAATAAAATAATACAATTTATAGACAAACGTCTTGGGACACCTTCTCCAAACTGATACCAGAAATTTGGAGGCACACAGTTGTATAGGATGTCTTTGGATGTGGTATCATTTAGTTTTCCCTTCACTTGAATTAGGAGACAGACCTGTTACAGCATGACAATTACCCTGTGCACAAAGCCAGCTTCATGAAGATATGGTTTACATGGGTTAAATGGCCTGCTATAGAGCTCTGACCTCAACTCTATTGAACACTTTTGGGATGAATTGGAAGGCAATTGACTGCACCCCAGGCCTCCTCACCTCACCTACATCAGTACCTGACTTTACTAACAACCTTGTGGATGTAAGAGCACAAAGCTTTACAAGCACACTTCAAAATCAAGTGGAACATCTTCCTAGAAGAGTGGAGGTCATTATAACAGTTATAACAGGATCTTATGGTCAGGTGTCCACAAACTTTTTTTCCCATTTCTATTTCTTCTTAAATTTCTACACTTCAGAAACTTCAATTCTACAAAATGTTATAATTTAACATCAAAACAAAATATTGTTTAAAATAGATTTTTAACAATTTGAATCAGCTGAAGCCAATCAAAGTTTATATTAGCTTATATTAAACTTTTAAAAAGAGTTTTAAAAAGATTTTCCAACACAACAAAAACTGTCATATTGTCATGTATCACAATATTGATATTACATTGTTATATTCCCAAAGTCTTGACTTTATATAATAATTTATTTTAACAAAACTGGTCACACGTACAGTAAATGAAGAAGAAGAAAATGTTTTGAATATATATATATATATATATATATATATATATATATATATATATATATATATATATATATATATATAAGAACATTTAGAATTTGATATATATATATATATATATATATATATATATATATATATATCAAATTCTAAATGTTCTTAAATAGTCGACAGTTTGCACCAGCAATATTGTATTCTTGTACCTAGTTCTTACTAGTTCTTAGTAAAAATATAAAAACATTTTTTTTTATAATTAAGAGTTTTGCAACATGAACACAAATAAACCAACATTTTTATTAAGTCCAGACCTTAGTAAAATATTTACTATATATACTTTTCCCCAAATCAATTAAGAATAAACAAAAACTCTGGAATGTTATTAAATATCCATCTGAGGCCATTTGTTTGCATGCACTTGAGAGGTGCGGATCTGCAGAGGCCGACGGTGGAGCGAAACAAAAGTGTCCTCTTTCCAGCCCTATCTAATCCCGTAATTTATTTGTTCAGCTATCAAATAAATCGAAGCCCAGCTGTAACCAATGAGTTGTAGCTCGGCCGGTCGCGCCAGCTGGATCTGATTCTGCTGAGGCGGCGGGATTTTTTTGACACGCTTCGCTCTGCTACATCTGGAGGAACCATCGGGGTTCAGGGGGTGAGGACAAAAACTGCCTCTTAAAACAAACTCCTGTGAGTTCGCTTTGCTGTGTCTGTCTAGTTTTAAACATCGAATTTGCAAAGTAAAAAAAAAAAATACTTCTCTCATGGGTTTAACAACAAAAGAAATCTGTTACGATGAAAGTTTAGTGTTTTGTCAGTGTTTCCACAGAAAAAGGTCAGCACTACTGACTAAGAAAAACAACAAAAAACATAGAAACTTTCCTAACATAAGATTTAGGGTGAGAAAGATCCATGATGATAGACGGAACAGCTGAGCTAAGTTAGAGTTCAGAGGGAGTTAGACGTAGAGCCAGGGTTTCGGTATTACTTCTGTTACATGGCACATCTGCAGTGTCATCAGTGTCACAAGTTGGAAAATGGCAAGAATGTGAACACAAGCCAAATATACAAAAGGAAAAAGGAAATGTTTGTTAATGCTGGTTTTTGGGAAAAAAATACAACGGATAAAGTTATTTTCTGAAAATGAAAAAAAATGTAAAAAAAAAAACACGCATGACAGATAAACAAACTTTTAACGTTTGAAAATTAAAAAAGGGAAAATGGCAAAAATTAATTCTAGCAAGGACCATGACGTATCAATTTTTTTTTTACTAAAAGCAGAGAGGAAATATCACAATAGATATATATTTTTTTACTGTCCATTCATTATTTTTTCAAATTCTAACAAATTCATAATTAAAGCACTGACACTGGACATGATAAAATGCCCAGCTGTATCTTTATGGAAAAATAATAAAAAAAAATATAAAAATATAACAAAAAATATAATTATACAAAATCCAACAAAATTGATATTACTTGTTACAATTTCTACCCATCTCAGACAATATATTTCAGTGATATAAGAGCATATCTAATCCTATCTGTATTAATGAATGATTCAGATCTACAATGATACCACAGGCTATTTGTTTGTGCTTTAATTAAAAAGTGGTTAACTCCAATTCCATGGGCTCCAATCCTCCAAGCACTTTAGAACTAAACAGTAACATAAAGGCAAATAAAAATACAAGTCAATCTCCCATCAGCTTCAAGTCATATTCACAACCGCATTCCTGCCACCCAGGTTTTTCAAGTCAAAACGTTTATTACTGAGGTCTCACCGTATCGATGAACAATTCCCAGCGACTCGTGTTGTTAAATCAATTTCCTTGATATCGACAGGCCTTCCTTCATGACGGTGAAACGACATGCCAGATTTAAGAACCTCTTCCATATTTTCTCTCCTCTCAGGTCCTAGTAGAATGTGCTTCACAAGCAGTGGCATGCAGCCAAAGCAACCCAGTGTCCTCGTTCTGCAGAGACAGCGCCCATGTCACGCTGAGCAGGAGAGGGAGGAATGGAGGTTTGGGGCGAGTCATTCTGTATGCCTGAGCGCATGCTATAGCTGATACTTCATGTTTGCCTGCGAGTGACGTGAGGCCGTATATCAAAGACGCAATGCGCTGCAGAGGCCGTAACACTGAGACCTTTCCCATATGGTACGGTTCCAGCGTTACGTTTCGTATGTCCTGTTTAGGTCTGGATTGTGTCTGTAAATCACTGGGTTGGAGTGCTGGGTAAAATGTCAGGGCCTGGTGGGATGGAGAAAGCCTTCACTGAGGCTAAGCAAACACATGAGGCAGTGAAGGATGAAAACGGCTCCCTCATGATTGGTGTGTGCTGAGGTCCAAATGTTAATAAATAAATAAATCGTTAATTAAAAATTATGATTATTACAGATGTGTGGTTTGGTGAATGGACGAACGGAAAAGCGTGGTCTTTATATTTGGACGCAAATACGGAATTTCGAGAAACAGTTGAAGTGTAGTGATCACTAAAAAATATATAATACATGAACACACACATATACACATATACATACACTGTGTGTGTTTGTGCGACTTACAGTTATGGCAATTAAACAGGTTGTGCCTAATAACATGGGGATGAAGGAACACACACACACACACACACACACACACACACAAAGAGTCACTAAAAGACAGACTGCATTTGTGTGTCCAAATTTAACAAGTGTCTGTCAAACAGTCAACATTTTAAACACAAAAGCAGCTGATGCACTGGACCTTTCATTCAAACTATAAAAAATAACTACACAGATCTGTTCAATTACTGTGCAATTTGTACTTTGATTACACAATCTCCACTAAGCTGATTACCTTGTACTTGTTCATAATACCTGCAACTGTATATCACATGATTCTTATCGATCAGTCTTGGTAGCATGTTGGGGGTTTTACAGCAAAATGGGCTTAGAAGTAACCAAAGCGGGTCAAAACAGCAGGTGAGCGGAGCTGCACGGTTACTAAAAATGCAAAAATGTTTTTTTTTTCTTGGTTCAGTTTCTTTCACTTGCATTTCAGTTTCGTCTGGAACAATATACACTCTCACCAGCCACTTTAGGAGGATATTAAATGATCAATTATTACCTGCACATTTATTTAATTACTCAATCAGCCAATCACATGGCAGCAGCACAATGTGGAAATCTAAAGTTTTTCTAGGGTGATGTTTCAGCATCATATTCCTGTTCTTATCTGACAAAAGTGGAACCCAAAGTTGTTTTCACCAGTTGTCACTTTTCAACCTCAAGGTTTGATCTCGGGTGCCTTCTAAAATGCTTTTCTGCTCAGCATGGTTGTAAAGAGTGCTTATTTGAGTTACTATAGACTTCCTGTCAGCTCAAAGCATTCTGCTCGAACCTCTCTCTCCTCAGCAAGGAGTTTGCGGCTGCACTAAACTACAGTTCAGTGGATGTTTTTTGTTTTTCTATGCCATTCTGGGTAATCTTTAGAGACTGCTGTGTCAGCAGTTTCTGAAATACAACCATGGCACAATAAAATTCACTGAGACCGCATTATTTTCCCACTCTGATGCTTGATGTGAACATAAACTGAAGCTCTTGTTACAAACTGTGCTGCTTCCAGATGAATGTGCAGGTGTAGGAGAAAACGCACCTTTTTTTTTTTTTTTTTGGATATTTATTTGCTGTTCGTTTAGTATTTGAAACTGTGCATGCATAAGGTCATGTGGTACATCTATGCTCACCAATAACAGTGCTATCTATTTTCTACTTATATTTTATATAATATTTCAGTACAAATGCTGCAGAATTAATACTGTCCTTGTGGCAAATCACATTGAGAAACGAATCAATAGTGAGATTTTAATAATATATTTGTGTAGCCCTATCTCCGATATGGTTAGTTTGACAAAGAGCTAGTCGATTTGATACCCATGAGCCAGTCGTAGTATACCTATACATTGGTACATGTGTACGTATACTTTACTTACATGTGCATGAGTAAAACTGAGAACTAACCAGAGAATGCCGACCTTGAGCGCCTGATGCGAGAGAACATTTTTGATTTGATGCCTATCACAGCTTTTGAAGTATACTACAACCTCTGAAGGCGTGTGAACTCGGAGAAAATTATATGCCTTCAGTCTAAATGCAGGAACTGCATAGATCGAGACATGATACTACTATTTATCATCAATAATATCTTACAAAGTTCAAGATTGATGTGCGAAGAGTATACGGAATGCAAACCACACCACGATGGATTTTCACTGCTGCACTGCGTGTTTATATTGTAGGTGAACTATTATATTACAGCCTGTGTGTGCTGTGCACTGTACATAAACACAGAAGTGGACAAAAAATATATAACCCTGCCAAATATCACTAATTGAGAGCATAGGCTCCCCCTCGAGAAGGGGAAAAGTTAATTAACCCGCCACATTGGGGAAACCGTAATGCGAATTCCGATGTCACTTTGTATTAAGCCGGTAAGAGACTTGTGTTCTCACAAACTTTTTTTCCCCCCGCATGTTTTAAAGTCTATTTTACTAAACCATATGCGTCCCCCAATTACATGTATAATACTTTATGAAATATTTCAAGGAACGCGATGAACACTTTATTGAGTTCAAGCGATGGTGCAAAAGCATTAAGTATGCTTAATTAAACGTCGCCGGTAACGCGGAAAGCCGCCGTTGGGTTAATTTATTTGGCACAGTGAAGTCATTTGTCCTTTACGTAATTTAGTTGTGTAACTTATACACAACTGGCACAAAATACGAGCCGCTCGAATGATTCAGGGCCACAGGTTTCCACCAGCGTTTAGACTGGCGTGCTCATTGGGTAAATTATGAATCCACATCACGCCAATGTATAAATAATGCTGAAGAATGAGATGTGAACCTTTAAAAGCGCATTAGAAATACAGAGTCTGTCGATCTTTTCGATTACACTAAAATTGTACACATGTCCTTCAGTTTAGAAGAATTTTATGTAGAACAGGTAAGACAAAAAAACACCATGAGCTTCTCTTGTGATCATTTTCAAACCCTCAAGCAGATTATTTTCCAATGACAGCATGACTCAAAGTGGTTTATTCATCTTATTTACATTTTATCTTATCAATAAATAAAATGTCACACTTTTGACTATTTAACTATTTTCCGATTTAATATAAAGAACATTCATAAAAACTCTCTAGCTTTTTCTCTCTTGAAATGAATGACTGAAAAAAAGAGAGAATTCACAAGACTTTCTGGTGTCAAAAACCTTTATAAAAAAGCAGTATAACTAGATAATCCTTTAATGAATGTAAAATAATTACCTTTTAACATAAAGCATAACAATTTATATAATATTTGTTGCTTTTTTGTTAAATACCAACATGTTTTTTATACAATTCTGAATAACCTTAGATAATAGCGACTGGCCACTTTACAAGTCCTCGTTCATGAGCAGTTACTACAGAAATGTATTAGAATGAGTGCATTCTACAGTAATAAGCCATGGGAAATGACTTCTAAACAGTCAGATTCAAGAACTTAACAATGCTGTTATAAATACAGATCACACAATTTCAAAAGCTTACTCTTTTGTTACTAGTGAAACAGTTTCACACGTAATCGAAGATCACAATCGTTCTAAACAATATAATGTTAGTTTAAAGTAGTTCGTTTGCAACAACATCTCACTGAAAAAGCACGATGGCGTCTGATTAGACCCTAATCAGTTCAGTATACGATCAGAATGTGAACAAACAGGAGGTAAAAGTGAGAGGAAATGGAAAACATCTGGTCAAAACCAAACCTCAGGAAAAGGCAAAGCTTTCTACAAATGAAAACTCATTAAAAGACTAATCACACACATGGCTTGAAAGTGAGACACCTCCGCCACTTGACATTCAAATGCTTTTTGACCGGGATTTGCTGGAAATAGATGTATATCACACACTCGGACTATCGGGTTCCCTAAAAAATGTTTTAACTCTGTTTTAACAAACCCCATTTTCTGAACAAAGTAAACGAAAATAAAGGAAAGAAAATAAGTCTTTACAGTTCTTTGATCAAGCAATGATGAGATCTTGCTGGATGACATGAGTGTACTCCAAGGAAAGCTAGAAGGTTGTACAGTTAACTCCCATGGTGTAATTCTAAACCATACAACCTACTACCTCAACCTGGATGCACACGGTTTCCTCTCGTCTCCATACACAGCTCCATAGTCTGGGGCTTCAGGTCTGAAGCTTGAAATGGAAAAAAGCTCTATGATGCAGCACCAAACTCTTTAAAAGATTTACCAGGGATTTTAGGATGATTGAGAAGATGGTGTGTGCTGTTCCACCAAGCTTTTCTCATGACGGGTATTAAATTTAAATGAAAAGAGAGAGAAAAAAATGAAGAAACATAAACAATCTACTGCTATAAAAACTGTGTAATAATAAAAGTTGACTGCACCACAGTGACAGAGACCCACAGAAGCGAGCTTGGGTTACGAGATTTGCCACAAGATCGGATCTACGGGTTTATGACAAGTGGTTCATCCTCAAAAATAAAAAAAAAGCCACAAATTGCCAATAATGTTCAAGACAGAACATTTTATTCTTTTGAAAGACAAAATAATAAGCTGCACTAATAATAAGCCACACTACTGCACATTGTCAGACTTTTCACACAATTATGGCTCTATTCTAAGAAGATCTTGTAAGATCTCTGTAATGACGCACTCAGTATAAGAGATCAAGGTGGGAAGCTCACCTGACGTAGCACATCCTGATGTGTATCGTTTGTGTGCAGTTCATCGCACTGAAAAAAAAAGCAACACAAACAAAGATCAATATCAACCATCAGTCAAAACATTGAACTTGTTGGCTGTATCTTTGTACTTACATAGTTATAACTATGATATTTCTGATATGTTATTATACATTTTTATAAGAGGTTTCTAAAGCTTGCATGCATCAGGAAAAAGTCTATCAATAATATAATGTACGTTTTTCAAGGATTACAAATTGGAACTTGAAAACAGAAAGCAATGCAGGATACAATCAGACATGCAGTTTAACTGGTTAGTAATTCCATACAAAAACAGTAAAGTTCAACAGAATTCTGCTCTGACAGCCATTTGCTGGTGTGTACCATGCTATAATATGGTAACACTGCACACACAGTGGTTTTACCAGAGCGCAAAGAAGCTGCCTGGGGAGGAAACCTGCCAAACAGTTTAGTCATGAAAACAGCGAATGTTCGGACGCTCTAACCCGAAGAGAGACATTCACATTGATTCGAGACGACTGATGCCAGGGATTTTTCACGCTGTGCCAGCTTACCAACACTTCACATATTCATCTGGACTTAAATTAGTTTCGTTTTAATATGTTGAAAGCGTTCGCCACCTCTAACATGTTTCCTTCCCATTCAGAGAAAAATCGCAAGAGTTGGTGAGAGCAAGAAAAAAAAAAAAGAATAAAGACGAATATGAGTGCCGGGCCAATCAGTCTGGTAAAGGATCCGGAGATCTTGGCAAATTCAGGTAAAGGTCTGCACTGTGCTGCGTTGTCCGCCATTTTCTCAGGCATTGAAAGGCAGAAAAAAAGGGAAAGAATTCTCTCTGTTTGCCAAGTTTCCCCTCTGTCTCTCTTTCTCTCTCTCACTCTCTTTTCCTCTGTCCCTCTCTGTCTCTGTCCTGGCACCACAACAAAACCTCAGGCAAAAGGTCAAACAGTTCTCCGGTTCGGGATCGAAAAAGCATTCCACTGAACCATTCGGCTGACAGTGTGAAGACATCTTTTGTCTAAATCAAAACCCTTAGCCCTGCCTACCCCAAAAATTCGGCAACCTCCGGGGGAGAAACAGAGGGGAGGGAGCGGGTAGGAGTGGTGTTGGGAGTCATGGCAACCTCCACCTGGCATGCTGCCCGTCATCGGTGCACGGAGTGTGAGCGTCGGCTTCCGTGACGGAGAACAGGAATGCTCCGCTCTGTCCAAAGCCAGTCTGATATTTTCACGGCCGGCGGTTCGGTTTCACGCACAAGTGCCAGAAAGAAAGTCTTGTAAATGAGATGGTGTCCTGGATCAACGCCGCACGAACGTCTCGCAAACTTGTCAAACTCTTCATTTTGTTGGAACTCCTAAGAACTGTGTCAGCTCTCGTGACGTGATGCTGATTGCTGGCCAGACTCTCACAAGACCCAGACAAAGACACGTAAACACGCACTCGGAACCTGGGCGTGTAAATCTGCTGTTTTGGTTGCAGACGGTGGCAGAGGAGGCAGGCGCTCAGACCCCGAGATGTGTCCTGAATCTTAACTTGTCCCAGGAATGCACGAGCAGTGTGTCACTGCAGGATTACTACCTTTTCCCGAGCGACAGCGTGCTGCAGCAGCAGCAACATATTTCAAAGCCTCATTAAAGCACTTCGGTTCTCTATTTTCGAAATTGAAATACGTTCAAATGGAATATGCATTACAAAACATAATGCTCCATTCTCTCTAGGCACGCTATTGTGCTTCTGAAATAATTCGCTTCCTGTGCGGTTTGAAGCAGCGAAATCTAATTGAGTGATTGGCTAATTATCAGCCGATTAACCAAATGCCGATGTGAAATTATTGTAAAAAAAAATCGAAATGACTTTTTGCAGTTCATTCAAGTAACAACATCGATTCAGTGTCACATTATATAGACCAGGCGTGTCGGATTGCAATCCAGTACGGCCACTGAAGAGCTTCTACCCCGTCTCATCTCACATTGCTGATTCAACTCGCCAGATGTTTATTTGAGTAAAAGTAGATTTACATTTAGTTTTTTGAAGATGGAAAATAGATCTGGGGCATAAGAGAAAAGATGCAAAATAGGTCAGTATATACAGCACGCAAGTAAGTTTCCTTTCGACTTTCCAGATAAACTGTCCTGGGATCTATTTTTAGTTTTAAAACCTTTTAATAAATAACAATGATGACATTAGTGACTGATGTTAGACTGGAAAACGTCACATCTTAAACTGATTATGAGGATTCTTTCTGAAATACTTGCAGTGATGAAAAGCTTATATAGAAAAATGGTCGTTTTTTCACGATGCCCCACTCAGGCTCGGGATTCCATTCAATAACCTTAAATCACCTTGGTTTTGAACTCATTACCCTCCTCTACTGGCAACAAACAACTCTAATCGTACACTGGAGGGTTTTTGAATATGGCCTGAGACGTGCAGCCTTTTTATTTCCCCCTAACTGACAGATGAGCATCTGAGACGTCTCTCCAGAAGCGAACATTTTGTGGAGTATTTTGTGGGCCGAACGGGGGAAGAATCAGCGGCAAAGCTTTCAGGCCAACATTCCACAGAGAGATGCGTGCCAGGCCTTGGCCCTGTGGAATCCAGCCCGCAAAACTCGATATGTGGATTCAATTACCCTGAGCCCGTCTGCTTTGTGCCTGCATCGGCAGATAGCATCGGAGCGGACACTCTTATGCTCCTGCTGTCTGTAGACCAGCACGAGGGATTATAGGAATGCACTTGATTTAAGGGGAAATATCTCGGCTGTGGACGGAAAAGGACAAGGAGCATTTAGTTTATTTCTCTGACCTAGTCACAGCAAAGCCACCAGTAAGACACATACTTGTCCGAATAAAAAAAATGTGCTCTGTATTTTGTGAATGCGATTTTTTCTTTGTTGTATCGAGGACTGGGAAGGGGTCGAGCTAAAGCAGGACAAAATTGGTAGTTATTTCTTGTTAACAAATCAAAGCAGATTCATTTCTGCATAAAAAAAACAACAACTATGTCATTAATGGGCTTGTGAGAATTTCAACAATTTGAAAACATAAGAATAACATTTTATTTCCATCTCAGCGAGTTCTTGTAGAGAAATGAGTTTTACTGTAGTTACTAAATAATTCACAGTTAATGTTAGCTAAAGAGCATGCTTTCAGATTAATCAATGAAAAAAAAAGGTAAATATTTTGAGTGAAAAAGAGCAAAAGAACGGGCAGTACATCAAATATCACCAGAAATAACAGTCCTATAAGAAGGACCAGGTATTGAGACCTGGTTTGGGTTTGCGTTGAAGAAACTTGCCAAAAGATGCAGACGTGTTCACGATCTTCAGAAGTTTTTCCTTTATGTTTCCTGTTTGGCTGCAAAGCTCAACTCCGTACCATGCAGAAGTCAAGAGGTTCATTCTGATAACTCATCTGTTTGACAGGTCTCATGACTCACTCAAGGCCATTCACCAGGGAACAGGATCTAATTTAAGTGCAAAAAAACATTTCCACGTGTGTTTTCCTCAGATACAGATGGGTGACAATGTAAAGGAAATAACTGTGGCTCTGTCTGCATCACATAGAATGACTATGATATAAGATTTCTATTCGATGATTGTGTTCTTCAAGGATGTGGTTTGATGAGGCTATACAATCTAATCTATAAATGTTTTAGAAGAACAACTTTTAATGCATCAGTACAGTTTCAGAAAATCAGCCAATGTACATTAAGGAGGTTCATTGCGGCCCAAAACCTAATAAACACACTTCATGTTTTTTGGAAGATCAGAACGTTTAAAACACTTTGTGAATGCCAGCCAGTGTTTCCTGTCAGAAGACAAATTCCGATTCAATAATAAAATTGAAAGTGAAATTCAATGATAAAGGACAAAAAATAAGTGTTCAATTAAAAAATCTTCAGGCCATCCTGTACGCACATTTAATGCGTTTATAATTATTCATAAATTATGCATTATGTGAGCCACTTCCAGTGTTCCATTGTACAAAATTATTCCTTTGACTACTGAAAAAAGACAAACAATAACCATAAGTGAACCCCTTTTCTCCTTAAGGTATATTACACACTGCAGAACAGTTCACCCACATCTTTGTGCTGTTGTCCTCCCCCAGCTTTTATGTCTAAAAAAAATAATAAAAGGACAATTTCATATCCAGAAAAGCAGTCAGCTTAGGGTCAAAGTTCAACAGAGACCAGCAAAAGGGGGGAGAAAAAAAAAAGAAAAGAAAAAAGGTTTTCCCACAGGACAGGATAAACCATTAGAAACCAGACAGGGGGGAATATCAGACAGACATTCCTGTAATGCGAAACAGCCATAATGCAGTGCCACCATCGGGAAGAACCAAGCGCGTGATGCACAGGGGGTGGCAGAGGCAGAGAAAAATACAGTCAATCGATACTCATTGCATTTACTTAACTGTGGTTATTTATTGACATAATCCAACAATGTTAGCAAATATGATGGATTGTCATCTCATAAAATCTTTTATTTGCCTTATTACTTATATGCACACAAAACAACAGGCATTTCTACATTTTACTGCAGTTAAGTGCACAGATCCAGCATGTCTGAGCTGGATCACTCCTGGTGAAAATGAAATGTCAAATATTATTTTTACATGCCTTGTTAATCTTCAGTGAAAGCCTCCATGACCGGATATAAGCTCTTGAGGAACATTATATCCGCATCTTATTCTAGAGGGCTCATGAGGGAGGAAGCGTTATTTTGGTCTCCGAACCTCCGAGCTTCATCACCGCTAATTTAATATTGCCTCAAGCAAGGTAAGAGCAATGCACAGGTTAAAAAAAGTAGAGTTTTTGCAATGCGACACTTATTTCTTATTACGACTTTTCCGGCTGCCTCGAACATGATCTGCTTCAGTGGCTCTAACAAAATGGAAGAAAAAAAGGAAGAGTTGCTGAAGGAGTTGCTAAAATGTACAAAATTTCTTTTGTAGCTGAAAACAAAATGAAGAAACTCAAACATGCAGGTCTTGAAAAGTAATTTAGTAAAAACAAAACAAACAAACAAACAAACAAAAATTCACCCTAATTTTCTAGGTTAAACCTCTGTGGGGAGAGAAGACAGAGAGGTGGAGGGCAAGGTACGTCTTTGAAAAAGAGCTCTTCAGTTCCCAGTGGAAAGAGGCCAAGCCTTCTACCTTTTCTTAAATGCTTGCAGAGGTTTGCCAGGCAACGAGCCAAGAAAATGACTTTGTTTGACCCGACTGCCAATCAATTTGGGGAGCGCAGGCCCAGACTAAACATGCACTTTTTCAGCAAGCCCCATTGGCTGCAGCTGCCTCCTGTGGGTGGGGACGAGCACAGAAACCGGGCTGTTGACAAGGGAAAAGGGAAGGACAGAGCTGGTGCACGACGCAGATTGAAAACACGTGGCCAATCGCAGCGCAGGTGATTAGTTGGCCAAATTACCCCATTAAATGCATCGTTAAAACAACAGTCGACGTCAGAAGTTAATCAGATGCCAGAGGAAGAAGCTGCTGCCACTTCATAGCATTCCTGTAATTTCCATACAAAGAAACCTTCACCTCACTGTGTGTTGCTAGGCAGAATAAGTTTCCTAGTCATAAGTGCAGAATTAGAAAAAAAATAAATACTTTTTTACAGCTGTACTGTATGTTTAACCTTAAAATTCCCTGTCAGTGGACAACCGGGATTAGTCAAGGCTACATTAGTGGTGAGAGATCAGTCCATTAAAAGGGAAGTCCCTGATAACAATGTCACAGCATGAGTAGTGCTAATTTAATTAATGCAGACTTGGAGAAAGGAAAGCATCTCTTTGAGGGGCTCAGCCAACCTCAAGGTCTCTCTTAAGCCCTGTTCAATAGAACAAGACATGACTTTGAGTCTTTCTCTCTTTTTTTTTTTTTTTTTTTTGCAGGGTCAGGAATATAAAACACATTCAATTAAAACTGGTGGCTTAATCAGTTTTTGAATAAGATGCATTGATTAGCTGGACCAAATACTGCTCAGCTCCAGCCGCTTGTTCTCTTAACAGTAGAAAACCAATCGATGCTTTATGAATTTCAAGCATCTGAGTTTAGAGAGCATAAATGTAGCCTCTTTCATATGACTCCATAAACACTCTTTAAATCAATAAAAATGGCATTCACCCTGGACTGTAAGAGCATTGCCCTAATTGACCTGGGCATTTAAAATTCATTTGATTGATGGTGTGGTTTAATTATTGTTGCCTTCTACAGGATGCTATACTGCAAAACATTGCAAAGGGCATATTGCTCACTAGCACTCATATTAATAAAAATGTTGACAGATTAAAAATAGAAGAATTTAAGTAATGATCAAATGCAGCAGTGCTGGAGACAAATTAAGCTCTTAAAACTATTTCTATTGATTTAGTTAACTAATTTTACTACAACTCTCCATGCCTGATTTTGATTATGCAAAAAAAATGTACACAATATTAAAAAAAAAAGATTCCCTTGTCATCATAAAACTGTATTTTGTTATGCATGTTTACAGACCATTCTTTAGCAGCTTGTGAGCAAGAAAACAATCATCATGCTCCATAATTATGTTTCCTTAAGTAATCCTCAGCACATCATCTTCAGACAATTGAAAAGAAAATGAAACAAAAATGCAACTTATTTCAAATAGAACCATTCAACAAACAAAATTCATGAACTAGTGAAGATACGGACACCCAAGAAGTTTCTGTATAAAACATCTGTAGGTTTTGTGTGGTAAATCTTAGCCATTGTAAAGTACAGTCCCAGGTGAGGTGATTGAAATATTCCTTTAAATACAAGCCGCATAAAATGATAAGCTTAATGACGAGCAGGTCATATAAACACATAACCCACTGACTATTTGTTATTTACATCTCGCTTCATGGCCTGCTTCTTTTTTTTTTTTTCACTGCCCATTAAAGTACCCTAATTTAAATTCCCCATGCCTAAACCGCATCCCTCTAATCCATGACAAACAGAATGGAGTATATTAAAAAAAAAACCTTTGGCATTTTCCATTGCCTGAGATGTTGTCGACTCAGCACAACGCTCGGAGAACCACGGCAGGAATGATCCACAAAGGTGTAATTATAATTCTCCTGTGCTATGTAGGAAATTTGTGAAACCAAAATCTCTTCGCATTTATAGAACAGGAAAACAATGACCTTCTTTCAGCCCGAGAGGAAGACGTAAACAGTCTAGGTAGCTATTATACGCACAAATTAGTGTTTTATAAAGACAAAAAACCCAGGTGAAAGGACACTGTTGATCACTGAGCAACAGTCAGAAAATTTTAGGACAAATGGATGACAAAAAGAACAAACGATTCGCAATAACACTTCATCCCACCACCGGATCCACTCAAATTACACCCTTAGTGTTGTATATAGTTCTGGTAAATGATGGTGAACGTAGCACTTTGTCATGGATTTTGGATATTTGGATAAATGATCTGAGTCACGTACAGGTTTTGTTATTCCCCAAGTGTAACCTACTCCGGATTTGCTGCCATTTAAAAATACCATGGAAATATAAGCAGTGAAGCTGTTGCATGGTGTGGAACTGTTAAAAAGGCCAAATGAAAAAAAGAGGAGCACTTAATTCCTGTTTTGTTCTCAAAACCACAATGAAAACATTTGCTTTTCAGGATCCATCATGCTCATCTTAGGGTGAAATCAAAACTGTATGTTTGTCCAGCATATAAGTGTTTTTCAGTTCCAACATGTGGTTCTTTCACCAGAACGCTTTAAGTAAGCAGGAACTGACTGGTTTGAAAATCGTGACTGCATGGCATTACCAGTGGATCCCCCTGCTGTGTTACATGTTCTCAGTCTCTTTTGTTTGGTGTTAACCCATTAAATCCCACATAAGAGGCCATTGAGACAAGTATCATGTACCCTGGGGGGTACTTTGTTTGGAACAAAGACGTTAAATGGGTTACACACCACTGCAACTGATCCTTCCTGGTTGTTTCTTTGGGTTTGTATTATTCTTATAGCATGCTTCTACACAAAACATTAATGGTGAACTATATAATGTCAAGTGACATCATTCGACTTCACCAAAATTCCTACTGGTAGCAAGAGTTAAACCTTGGAACTTTTCAAAAGTTTTCAGTGTATTACCATTGCCAAAGTTTCAAAAATTGTTTACAAGAACATTTGGGGTTTTTTTGCTTGATTGTTTTATTTACTTTAGTCTGTTAGCAAAATGTATACATTTGTCAAATTTCTCAAACCATGCCAGAAATCTCTGCTCTTGCAATTTCAAAGACAAATGATACTTACCATATTTTTAAATCTGAACTAAATGTGAAACTCTGGCATTTGTCTCTACAGGTTTGAAAAACTAAACATTTCCTGCCAAGAGGTACCTTGACATTGAATCGACCTCTCAGTAATCCAGTAACAGACAGCATTTTTAGCAATGAACACTGTCAAATAGAACTAGACCTAAACAGATGGAAGATACCAGTCATTATGGGAATGGCTCTACAACCTATGTAAGGTAAACACCACACTGGTGTAATTACTACACTTCTGTCCTCGATGATGAATGATGGCTGGCCTTGAGACTTTGAGGCCAATGGCAAATTATCATTTTAAAAATAGCCTATGTCGTAAACAGGCCAGCAAAGCCATGACTCGAACAGTATATTTATGTAGGAACGGACACGCCAAGGGTTAATGAGGCCCAGTAACCCAATTAGCACACTGTCTTGATCCTGCTCCAAACCTAACCCCAATCTCCAGCGACTGGAGTCGATCCCCAAAGGTGGTGCAGAGCTCAACCCCTCCTGGCTGCAAAAATACACGAATATCTAAACACACACATTTTGGCTTACTGATCTACTCCAAGTTAATGAAAATAGACCTAGATTGATGTGTTTTACAAATACATTACCATTACTATATTAGTTTTGCAAACAATTCCAGTGGCTTAAACACGGGTGAAACGTAACTAGCAATATTATAGCCGGCTTCCAAGCACAACTCTGGGAAGCTTTGTGGACATTACTGAAATACATCAAATTCACACAGCAAGTCAAGCACTATATCATTAAACGCCATTGTATGTGCAGGGTAATGTTTGTGTTTGATCTTGCGGCCCAGTTGGAGTGCTCTTGACTCTAACCAGTGGCACTCTTAAACAGACATCAGCCTCTGCTTTTCAGATAGTTTATGAAACATGAGGGACTCTGACAGAACACACAAAGACAAGTTTCCTCTCGTGGTTCCGCTAACAAAGTCCTCTCTGTCCTCACCTTAAATCCCTTTTGGCACAAATTCCTGATCCTTTGCCAGGATCGTCTTTTCACATAAGAGAAAAAAGAGTAGAGCCAAAGGCATGTCGTTTTAGTCTATGAGCTCCTGTTTTACAGACTCTTCGCTGAAAGACACCAAAGTCAGACGACACATGGTGAATTCAACAGATGCCTTTTTCAGCCCCATTACCCAGGACCACAACAAACACCTAATGACACTGGCACTGGTGATGGAGGTATGGTTATCACTTACACTTAGCTGGATTTACTCATGTTTTTAAATATTTAAAATGTTTTGGTAATTAAATATTAATGGACACTTTCCTTATAATCGTTTATCTGTTTAGCATGACAACCCAAGCGTGAATATATCATAAGCTCATATCAGGACAGAAATGTCATTATAATGAAATATAATGTACGTCATTAATTATTTTAATGACAAAAAAAAAAAAAAGTTTCACAAGGTATATTTAGTCATTTAAATGTTATTTAATTTATTTGAATTTAATTTACTGTAAAATCATTTACTTTAATTACTTTATTACTATATTTTTGGTTTTAACGTCCTTTTCCTGTGCTTTCAGAAAAATATCATTTGGTAAAGAAATAATCCAATTCATCCCAATTGCCTCTTAACTATTAAAAAGGAAATCTTCTGTTATCTCTCTTTTTTTTTTTTTTTTTTTAAGTAAATATTGATAAAAGTGGTCTTGGATTGTTTTGTTTTTTTTGTTTTAAGTATTTTCTGCAGAATTCATAAAGAAAAAAGGAGGTTTTATAGGTTTTTTTTTTATTCTTACCTTTTATAACACAACACAATGCTTTGTAGTGCTGGTGATTAATTATTATAATAATTATATGTGTAGGTGATACAGAAAAAAAAGCCAGGAATATATAACAATAAAAAAGCACAATCTAGAAGTTTTAATTATACAACATTTAAAATGCAGCTGGATGTTGGATTTAGGTTAATTAGCATGTTTTTAAATCTAAAGTATTTTGCAATGAAGATAAATATATATATATATATATATATATATATATATATATATATATATATATATATATATATATATATATATATGTGAAACTCTGTGGGGAAAGGGGCTTGTCAGAATTCTCAAGGACATAGCAAACAGTTTCTTTGGATAACAAGTTCAATATAATCAAGACAAATCCAAAAATGACTTAAACCATTGTTTTCCTGTCCTCCAGTTTTTAAGCTCCACATTCAAAAACCCACCATTTCAGCCCCATGAGCTAAATGCGAGTAATGTCCTGAGATCTGCCCTGTGTTGCGGCTCTTTTCCTCTTTGTGCACTGCACCGAGGCTCATTTCAGCTCCGTATTAATCCTGCCGCTGCTCGGCGAGCAGGTGAACTCAGCCGAAGACTTTCCCACGATACGAGCGCAAATCCGCTGCCCTGAGCCCTTCCTAGAAGACGGCCATCTGTCCGCTCTGCTTTCACTCTGGGAGGGCAAGCGTCAGCTGCATGACCAAATTCAACGTTCCAACACTTCCCCCACAGTCACAACCCCCGGACCTTAAACGCACGCCGTCCACCAGCCACGAGAAGCCAGACGTTAAATCCTTCCTTAATTATCATTTTCTTCTAAGAAAGACTTGAAACAAGAAACCTTAAAAAGTGTCGCAGCAACACACAAGTGGATAAAAAGTGTGGCAAACTAACCAGCTATCATCATAGAATAAAAAAAGTATACCACATTATAAAACAAACAACAGTACAATCAATAATCTATCATTTCCAATGGTCTTTACAAAAAACAAAAAAATAGGCAAGCAATCTCTGCCATCCAAAACACGGCACCCCAAAACCATACAAAAAAAAAAAAAGCCCTCTCAGAGACAGGCAAATATCCCTCCACGAATAAGATCTTCTTCCAAAATAAGAAACCGGTATCACTAAGATCATGTGACGCATTCTACCTCTGTACCTCCTCCCTCTTTTTACCCCCCTCCAAAACTGCCATGTGCTATCATTTTTGTTTTTGCTCTTAAAAAGCTGCCGTGCTGTTTTTGCCGAGTCTGTCCTGGACCGTCCTCGTCCGCTTAAAATGCGTGACATTGCCTCGGCGGGAGCATGAGAACCAGAGGCTCCTCAATAGCGAGGTCTCTATGCCCCGGCCCGTAACCATGGAAGCAGATGCCTCCTCTTACCTCCCGGTGACTACGGGGCTGCACCCCGATTAAAAAAGCGGGTCCCGCCTTGATTTCTCTTCATCCCCTAGCGAACTTGTCTGCTCTTCAATGGGGCAGTCATTGAGCAGGTCATTGGTCTAGACTTCGTTTGCACGGTCCAGGGAGCAGCCTTGATGTAACCCTTGCTCTCCGGCTGCAGGCGTGAGACTGCGGACTGCGGGACGTCAGAGACGCCGATTTGAAAAGGAGCCCTGTCTGATTTCGCCATTGTGCCTTTTCATTCATCGATCGAATGAATATCGAACCTTCTGTCGGTGCATGTGTGAAACAGATAGCTTAGCAAGCATTTTTTTCCTCCCTCCTCCTTTTCCTACTCCGGTAAGGACCGGCCAAGTAGCCTGCTCCTGTTCCTATTTCCCTTTAATTAATTGCATATATTTTATATTAATATATCTGTTTAAGATTTTCCTGTGACACTGAATCAAACGTTTCATTTTAAAACATGTATTGACTGTTGCTAGTAATATTTAAAAACATTTTTTGGAACTTCAACCATCCAGATTTTACAAAAGTCTAATGTTAAAGTCAAAATGACCACATTAGTGAATACTTTTACAGTTTATTGCCATTATAAAAATGTTTAATTTAAAATTATAAATCAGAATGATTTTATAGAATGATACTTGATATTGTTCAGATTGTTTTTTTTTTTCTAACATCCATTTTTTTATTTCCATTTTTAGGGAGAAAAGAAATCAACCAAATTCTAATTCATTTGAAAAATTTTAAATCAACATATATAAGCATAACAATCTGATGTATAAAATATATATAATATATAGCTTATATATTATAATAAATTATATCTATCTATCTATCTATCTATCTATCTATCTATCTATCTATCTATATATATATATATATATATATATATATATATATATATATATACACACACACACCTACAGAGACTAAGTTTAATATATTAAAACTATTTAAAAATTGTAGATTAATCTTTACAGTTAAAGCTGATTATCTTAAATCCAGAGTTTTAGCATTATTAGAATTGTCTTTATTTATTTTTCAACATTATTAAAATATTCAGGATAGTTTTCCTAAATATTATCATTCAGGAAAAGCCAGTTTAAAAATGTGCACTCCCCTAAATAAATTAAGAGTAGGGAAATCCTGATGACAACATCTGCACTACATATAAAGCGTGTTTTGAAGGAGGCGTCTGTGACAGGGTACCACGGAGTTCGGGAACAAGGGAGCGCAGGAGGAGGATAAAAACCCCCGGCTGAAAGTGAGCAAATTCAAAGGCAAGGGAAGGAAAAGGAGCAGTGAAGTGAGAAGACAATGTTATTGTTCACAGGAAGCAGAAAATGAGCGGAGCAATGGTCTTTAAGCTGCTCGACTTTGAAGCATAACGTAGTGAAAACCGTGCTCGTAAAAAGATGGCGAGGATTTCAGACCTCATCGGCAGTATGGCAGAGTCCAAGAACAATTTAATAATTATAATCGTTTCAATTTAATTTTGTATTTTTTATAGCTGCAAGATACATTAAAGCTTAAAATGACTTTGTAAAAGCTATTAATTAATGCCGTAAAAAAAAGGTTTTACAATAATTTGAAAGACTATAATAATAGAATAAAAACCTTCATGAATTCATTTAAAACCAATTAAAGTTAAAACTAAGCAAAAATATATTACTTTAATATGTACAGTAAATTTCTTTAAAAACAATTAAACGATAGATAGATAGATAGATAGATAGATAGATAGATAGATAGATAGATAGATAGATAGATAGATAGATAGATATAGAATATTTTTTAGTTCCATCTTAAATTTTTATATATATATATATATATATATATATATATATATATATATATATATATATATATATATATATATATATATATATATATATATACATACATTATGGTTATTAATGCTATGCTTTTTTTTTTCATAATTCAACCAATACATCCAGTATTAATACAATATTAATCAAGTGATGCACCAAATTTTCACAAACAACATTACCTTGCAGAGAAAATACTAAGAAATGTTTAAATATTGAAGTGGATATAAAAAGTGCTCACAAAATAAGAATGCACATTTTTTGAGCCGATAAAGACCAGCAGACATTTCAAGCCGGGCTAGGAGACAGAAGCAGAAAAAAGCAGTCAGAGAGCATGAAAGCTAAGTCTAAGCATGTCTAAGCCGTTCCTGTGTGCCCTGCATCACTGGCGCACTTTAGAAACATGCCGGTAGTCAGCCATCGCTAAACACATTAACTCAAGTTTCCACACATCCATCACATTAGCTCCATTAAAGGAAGGTCTGAATGACCATGGAATAAATCAAAACTAGACTGGACTCTAAATACATTTAAGACCAACCCGCTACATAGCAGTACACTTGTTATTACATCCACATAGAAGTCGTAAATATGTAGATTGTGGGTTTTTCACCAAAACTAAACAAGCCACAATTAATAAATAATCAGGTTGAATGATCCTGATATTACAAGTAGATTATTCATTACATGATGTTAATTAGAGGAAGTCTGAATGACCGCAAGCAATCCCCAAAACCATAATGTTAGTATTTCCTTAGTCATTTCTTTTTTTTCCCCAATAACCAAGTATGAAAAACGTCAAAGCATCCCATGTGCATTACTGAAGCTGACAGATGCAAACCAGCTATAAAGTGTAAAGTAAAATAAAAACAACCTGCAAATGAATAAATCTGATTTTAAAGCCACAAATTTGCATCAGTTTTCACATGGAAAATCTTGCTGTAATGCACACAACCTAATTTGTCTTCACAAAGATCCATCACATAACAATAAGAAAAGCAATTCCGGGGTATGCGAGACAGCTCTGAATTTCTTTTTAATTATGATGTTTTATGAAGTTATATTTAGCCCTGACCTTGGCCTGTATTGTGATCTTGAAGGAAAATAAGCATGTGTGATAACTGCATGTGATGATCCAGAAGAAGACCAGAAAATGATCAACAAATATATAGTTATAATTATTATACGGTTGTGAATTTCAAACAGAATAAACTAGTTTATGAGGCAAAAAATGAGAGAAAACAAGTTTCTATGTGTTGTTAGAAAGCCAAATCATTGCAAGAAGGTGACTCAGGTCAAATATATTAATTCAAACTAACAACCAGAGGTAGATATATGAGGAATACGAAGCTAATCAATAAAAATAAGCCAAATTAATTTAAAATTGCGAAGCAGGTACCCTGATATATTAAGCACCATAATATTATGATTTTATCACACTATTCCAGTGAACGAATTATCCACAGCCTCCTGGCACACAGGCTCGAGCAGACAGACAAACATTATGAAATGCTCAAGGATAAACAGACCTGCTCGAGCACCTAAGGATGCCATTACTAATAATAGGAAGGGGAAAAAACCTATGAATGCGAGTCCTCCCC